>NC_136540.1:23229098-23246598 GCF_910591455.1 Pholis gunnellus
CTGTGTCTCTGTCTCTGTCTTTCTGTCTCTGTCTCTCTCTCTCTGTCTCTGTGTCTCTGTCTCTCTCTCTCTCTGTGTCTCTGTCTGTGTCTCTGTCTCTGTCTGTGTCTCTGTGTCTCTGTCTCTGTCTCTGTCTGTGTCTCTGTGTCTGTCTGTGTCTCTGTCTCTGTGTCTCTGTCTCTCTGTCTGTGTCTGTGTCTCTCTCTCTCTGTGTCTCTGTTTCTCTGTCTCTCTCTCTGTGTCTCTGTCTCTGTGTCTCTCTGTATGTGTCTGTGTCTCTGTCTGTGTCTCTGTGTCTGTCTGTGTCTCTGTCTCTCTCTCTCTGTGTCTATGTCTGTGTCTCTGTCTCTCTCTCTCGCTGTGTCTCTGTCTGTGTCTCTGTCTCTCTCTCTCTGTCTCTGTCTGTGTCTGTGTCTCTGTCTCTCTCTCTATGTCTCTGTCTGTGTCTCTGTCTCTGTGTCTCTCTCTGTCTGTGTCTGTGTCTCTGTCATTGTCTGTGTCTGTGTCTCTGTCTCTCTCTGTCTCTGTCTCTGTGTCTATGTCTCTGTCTCTCTCTCTCTTTGTGTCTCTGTCTCTGTCTCTCTCTGTGTCTCTCTGTCTGTGTCTGTGTGTCTCTCTCTCTCTGTGTCTCTGTCTCTCTCTCTGTGTCTCTGTGTCTGTGTCTGTGTCTCTGTCTCTGTCTGTGTCTCTGTCTCTCTCTGTGTCTCTGTGTCTGTCTGTGTCTCTGTCTCTCTCTCTCTCTCTCTCTGTCTGTGTCTGTGTCTCTGTCTCTCTCTCTGTGTCTCTGTCTGTGTCTCTGTCTCTGTGTCTCTCTCTGTGTCTGTGTCTGTGTCTCTGTCTGTGTCTCTGTCTCTCTCTCTCTGTGTCTCTGTCTGTGTCTGTGTCTCTCTCTCTGTGTCTCTGTCTGTGTCTCTGTGTCTCTGTCTGTGTCTCTCTGTCTGTCTGTGTCTCTGTATCTGTCTGTGTCTCTGTCTCTTTCTGTGTCTGTGTCTCTCTCTCTCTCTGTGTCTGTGTCTGTGTCTCTGTCTCTGTGTCTCTCTCTGTGTCTGTGTCTGTGTCTCTGTCTCTGTCTCTGTCTCTCTCTCTGTGTCTCTGTCTGTGTCTGTGTCTCTCTCTCTCTGTGTCTCTGTCTGTGTCTCTGTGTCTCTGTCTGTGTCTCTCTCTCTGTCTGTGTCTCTGTCTCTGTATCTGTCTGTGTCTCTGTCTGTGTCTCTCTCTCTGTCTGTGTCTCTGTATCTGTCTGTGTCTCTGTCTCTGTCTGTGTCTCTGTCTCTGTCTGTGTCTCTGTGTCTGTCTCTGTCTCTGTATGTGTCTCTGTCTGTCTCTCTCTCTCTCTGTGTCTGTCTCTGTCTGTCTGTGTCTCTGTCTCTCTCTGTGTCTGTCTCTCTCTGTGTCTCTGTCTCTGTCTGTCTCTGTGTCTCTCTCTCTGTCTGTCTCTGTGTCTCTCTCTCTCTGTGTCTCTGTCTCTGTGTCTCTCTCTCTGTCTGTGTCTCTGTCTGTGTCTCTGTCTGTGTCTCTGTCTGTGTCTCTCTCTCTCTGTGTCTCTCTCTGTCTGTGTCTCTGTGTCTCTGACTCTCTCTCTGTCTGTGTCTGTGTCTCTGTCTCTCTCTCTGTGTCTCTGTGTCTGTCTGTGTCTCTGTGTCTCTGTCTCTGTCTGTGTCTCTGTGTCTGTCTGTGTCTCTGTCTCTGTGTCTCTGTCTCTGTGTCTCTGTCTCTGTCTTTCTGTCTCTGTCTCTCTCTCTCTGTCTCTGTGTCTCTGTCTCTCTCTCTCTGTGTCTCTGTCTGTGTCTCTGTCTCTGTCTGTGTCTCTGTCTCTGTCTCTGTCTGTGTCTCTGTGTCTGTCTGTGTCTCTGTCTCTGTGTCTCTGTCTCTCTGTCTGTGTCTGTGTCTCTCTCTCTCTGTGTCTCTGTTTCTCTGTCTCTCTCTCTGTGTCTCTGTCTCTGTGTCTCTCTGTATGTGTCTGTGTCTCTGTCTGTGTCTCTGTCTGTCTGTGTCTCTGTCTCTCTCTCTCTGTGTCTATGTCTGTGTCTCTGTCTCTCTCTCTCGCTGTGTCTCTGTCTGTGTCTCTGTCTCTCTCTCTGTCTCTGTCTGTGTCTGTGTCTCTGTCTCTCTCTCTATGTCTCTGTCTGTGTCTCTGTCTCTGTGTCTCTCTCTGTCTGTGTCTGTGTCTCTGTCATTGTCTGTGTCTGTGTCTCTGTCTCTCTCTGTCTCTGTCTCTGTGTCTCTGTCTCTGTCTCTCTCTCTCTTTGTGTCTCTGTCTCTGTCTCTCTCTGTGTCTCTCTGTCTGTGTCTGTGTGTCTCTCTCTCTCTGTGTCTCTGTCTCTCTCTCTGTGTCTCTGTGTCTGTGTCTGTGTCTCTGTCTCTGTCTGTGTCTCTGTCTCTCTCTGTGTCTCTGTGTCTGTCTGTGTCTCTGTCTCTCTCTCTCTCTCTCTGTCTGTGTCTGTGTCTCTGTCTCTCTCTCTGTGTCTCTGTCTGTGTCTCTGTCTCTGTGTCTCTCTCTGTGTCTGTGTCTGTGTCTCTGTCTGTGTCTCTGTCTCTCTCTCTCTGTGTCTCTGTCTGTGTCTGTGTCTCTCTCTCTGTGTCTCTGTCTGTGTCTCTGTGTCTCTGTCTGTGTCTCTCTGTCTGTCTGTGTCTCTGTATCTGTCTGTGTCTCTGTCTCTTTCTGTGTCTGTGTCTCTCTCTCTCTGTGTCTGTGTCTGTGTCTCTGTCTCTGTGTCTCTCTCTGTGTCTGTGTCTGTGTCTGTCTGTGTCTCTGTCTCTCTCTCTCTGTGTCTCTGTCTGTGTCTGTGTCTCTCTCTCTCTGTGTCTCTGTCTGTGTCTCTGTGTCTCTGTCTCTGTATCTGTCTGTGTCTCTGTCTGTGTCTCTCTCTCTGTCTGTGTCTCTGTATCTGTCTGTGTCTCTGTCTCTGTCTGTGTCTCTGTCTCTGTCTGTGTCTCTGTGTCTGTCTCTGTCTCTGTATGTGTCTCTGTCTGTCTCTCTCTCTCTCTGTGTCTGTCTCTGTCTGTCTGTGTCTCTGTCTCTCTCTGTGTCTGTCTCTCTCTGTGTCTCTGTCTCTGTCTGTCTGTGTCTGTCTCTCTCTGTCTGTGTCTGTGTCTCTGTCTCTGTCTGTGTCTCTGTCTCTGTCTGTGTCTCTGTCTCTCCCTCTGTGTCTCTCTGTCTGTGTCTCTCTCTCTCTCTCTCTCTCTGTCTCTCTCTCTCTGTGTCTCTCTGTCTGTGTCTGTGTGTCTCTCTCTCTGTGTCTCTGTCTCTGTGTCTCTGTGTCTGTGTCTCTGTCTCTGTGTCTCTGTCTCTGTGTCTCTCTCTCTTTCTGTGTCTCTGTGTCTCTCTCTCTGTCTGTGTCTCTGTCTCTATGTCTCTGTGTCTCTCTCTCTGTCTTTGTGTCTCTCTCTGTCGCTGTGTCTCTCTGTCTCTCTCTCTGTGTCTCTCTGTCTGTGTCTCTGTCTCTCTCTCTGTGTCTCTCTGTATGTGTCTGTGTCTCTCTCTCTCTCTGTCTCTCTCTCTCTGTGTCTCTCTGTCTCTGTCTGTGTCTCTCTCTGTCTCTGTCTGTGTCTCTGTCTCTGTCTGTGTCTCTGTCTGTGTCTCTGTCTGTGTCGCTCTGTCTCTCTCTCTGTATCTCTCTGTCTCTGTCTGTGTCTCTGTCTCTCTGTGTCTCTGTCTCTGTCTGTGTCTGTGTCTGTGTCTCTCTCTCTCTCTGTGTCTCTGTCTGTGTCTCTGTCTGTTTCTGTCTCTGTCTGTGTCTCTGTGTCTGTCTGTGTCTGTGTCTCTCTGTCTGTGTCTCTGTCTGTGTCTGTCTCTGTCTGTGTCTCTGTGTCTGTCTGTGTCTGTGTCTCTCTCTCTCTGTGTCTCTGTCTGTGTCTCTGTCTGTGTCTCTCTCTCTGTCTGTGTCTCTGTCTCTGTCTCTCTCTCTCTCTGTGTCTGTGTCTCTGTCTCTCTCTGTCTGTGTCTCTGTCTCTCTCTCTGTCTGTCTCTGTGTCTCTCTCTCTGTCTGTCTCTGTGTCTCTCTCTCTCGGTGTCTCTGTGTCTCTCTCTCTGTCTGTGTCTCTGTCTGTGTCTCTGTCTGTGTCTCTGTCTGTGTCTCTGTCTGTGTCTCTCTCTCTCTGTGTCTCTCTCTGTCTGTGTCTGTGTCTCTGTCTCTCTCTCTGTGTCTCTGTGTCTGTCTGTGTCTCTGTGTCTCTGTCTCTGTCTGTGTCTCTGTGTCTGTCTGTGTCTCTGTCTCTGTGTCTGTGTCTCTGTGTCTCTGTCTGTGTCTCTGTCTCTGTCTCTGTCTCTCTGTCTCTGTGTCTCTGTCTCTCTCTCTCTGTGTCTCTGTCTGTGTCTCTGTCTCTGTCTCTCTCTGTGTCTCTCTGTCTGTGTCTGTGTCTCTGTTTCTCTGTCTCTCTCTCTGTGTCTCTGTCTCTGTGTCTCTCTGTCTGTGTCTGTGTCTCGTCTGTGTCTCTGTGTCTGTCTGTGTCTCTGTCTCTCTCTCTCTGTGTCTATGTCTGTGTCTGTGTCTGTGTCTCTCTCTCTCGCTGTGTCTCTGTCTGTGTCTCTGTCTCTCTGTCTCTGTCTCTGTCTGTGTCTGTGTCTCTCTCTCTGTGTCTGTCTCTCTCTGTGTCTCTGTCTCTGTCTGTCTGTGTCTGTCTCTCTCTGTCTGTGTCTGTGTCTCTGTCTCTGTCTGTGTCTCTGTCTCTGTCTGTGTCTCTGTCTCTCTCTCTGTGTCTCTCTGTCTGTGTCTCTCTCTCTCTCTCTCTGTCTCTCTCTCTCTGTGTCTCTCTGTCTGTGTCTGTGTGTCTCTCTCTATGTGTCTCTGTCTCTGTGTCTGTGTCTCTGTCTCTGTGTCTCTGTCTCTGTGTCTCTCTCTCTTTCTGTGTCTCTGTGTCTCTCTCTCTGTCTGTGTCTCTGTCTCTGTGTCTCTGTGTCTCTCTCTCTGTCTTTGTGTCTCTCTCTGTCGCTGTGTCTCTCTGTCTCTCTCTCTGTGTCTCTCTGTCTGTGTCTCTGTCTCTCTCTCTGTGTCTCTCTGTATGTGTCTGTGTCTCTCTCTCTCTCTGTCTCTCTCTCTCTGTGTCTCTCTGTCTCTGTCTGTGTCTCTCTCTGTCTCTGTCTGTGTCTCTGTCTCTGTCTGTGTCTCTGTCTGTGTCTCTGTCTGTGTCGCTCTGTCTCTCTCTCTGTATCTCTCTGTCTCTGTCTGTGTCTCTGTCTCTCTGTGTGTCTGTCTGTGTCTGTGTCTGTGTCTCTCTCTCTCTCTGTGTCTCTGTCTGTGTCTCTGTCTGTTTCTGTCTCTGTCTGTGTCTCTGTGTCTGTCTGTGTCTGTGTCTGTGTCTCTCTGTCTGTGTCTGTCTCTGTCTGTGTCTCTGTGTCTGTCTGTGTCTGTGTCTCTCTCTCTCTGTGTCTCTGTCTGTGTCTCTGTCTGTGTCTCTCTCTCTGTCTGTGTCTCTGTCTCTGTCTCTCTCTCTCTCTGTGTCTGTGTCTCTGTCTCTCTCTGTCTGTGTCTCTGTCTCTCTCTCTGTCTGTCTCTGTGTCTCTCTCTCTGTCTGTCTCTGTGTCTCTCTCTCTCGGTGTCTCTGTCTGTGTCTCTGTCTGTGTCTCTCTCTCTCTGTGTCTCTCTCTGTCTGTGTCTGTGTCTCTGTCTCTCTCTCTGTGTCTCTGTCTCTGTCTGTGTCTCTGTGTCTGTCTGTGTCTCTGTCTCTGTGTCTGTGTCTCTCTCTCTCTCTCTCTGTCTCTCTCTCTCTGTGTCTCTCTGTCTCTGTCTCTGTCTCTCTCTGTCTCTGTCTGTGTCTCTGTCTCTGTCTGTTTCTGTCTGTGTCTGTGTCTGTGTCTCTCTCTCTCTCTGTGTCTCTGTCTGTGTCTCTGTCTGTGTCTGTCTCTGTCTGTGTCTCTGTGTCTGTCTGTGTCTGTGTCTCTCTCTCTCTGTGTCTCTGTCTGTGTCTGTGTCTCTCTCTCTCTGTGTCTCTGTCTGTGTCTCTGTCTGTGTCTCTCTCTCTGTCTGTGTCTCTGTCTCTCTCTCTCTGTCTGTGTCTCTGTCTCTCTCTCTGTCTGTCTCTGTGTCTCTCTCTCTGTCTGTCTCTGTGTCTCTCTCTCTCTGTGTCTCTGTCTCTGTGTCTCTCTCTGTCTGTGTCTCTGTCTGTGTCTCTGTCTGTGTTTCTGTCTGTGTCTCTGTCTGTGTCTCTCTCTCTCTGTGTCTCTCTCTGTCTGTGTCTCTGTGTCTCTGTCTCTCTCTCTGTCTGTGTCTGTGTCTCTGTCTCTCTCTCTGTGTCTCTGTGTCTGTCTGTGTCTCTGTGTCTGTGTCTCTGTCTCTGTCTGTGTCTCTGTGTCTGTCTGTGTCTCTGTCTCTGTGTCTCTGTCTCTGTGTCTCTGTCTCTGTCTCTGTCTCTCTGTCTCTCTCTCTCTCTCTGTCTCTGTGTCTCTGTCTCTCTCTCTCTGTGTCTCTGTCTGTGTCTCTGTCTCTGTCTGTGTCTCTGTGACTGTCTGTGTCTCTGTGTCTCTGTCTCTGTCTCTGTCTGTGTCTCTGTGTCTGTCTGTGTCTCTGTCTCTGTGTCTCTGTCTCTGTCTCTCTGTCTGTGTCTGTGTCTCTCTCTCTCTGTGTCTCTGTTTCTCTGTCTCTCTCTTTGTGTCTCTGTCTCTGTGTCTCTCTGTCTCTGTCTGTGTCTCTGTCTCTCTCTCTCTGTGTCTATGTCTGTGTCTCTGTCTCTCCCTCTCGCTGTGTCTCTGTCTCTCTCTCTCTGTCTCTGTCTGTGTCTGTGTCTGTGTCTCTCTCTCTATGTCTCTGTCTGTGTCTCTGTCTCTGTGTCTCTGTCTGTGTCTCTGTCTCTGTGTCTCTGTCATTGTCTGTGTCTGTGTCTCTGTCTCTCTCTGTCTCTGTCTCTGTCTCTGTGTCTCTGTCTCTGTCTCTCTCTCTCTTTGTGTCTCTGTCTCTGTCTCTGTCTCTCTGTCTGTGTCTGTGTGTCTCTCTCTCTCTGTGTCTCTGTCTCTCTCTCTGTGTCTCTGTGTCTGTGTCTGTCTGTGTCTCTGTCTCTCTCTCTCTCTCTCTGTCTGTGTCTGTGTCTCTGTCTCTCTCTCTGTGTCTCTGTCTGTGTCTCTGTCTCCGTGTCTCTCTCTGTGTCTGTGTCTGTGTCTCTGTCTGTGTCTCTGTCTCTCTCTCTCTGTGTCTCTGTCTGTGTCTCTCTCTCTGTCTGTGTCTCTGTCTCTGTATCTGTCTGTGTCTCTGTCTCTGTCTGTGTCTCTGTGTCTGTCTGTGTCTCTGTCTCTCTCTCTCTCTGTGTCTGTGTCTGTGTCTCTGTCTCTCTCTCTCTGTCTCTCTCTCTGTCTGTCTCTGTGTCTCTCTCTCTGTCTGTCTCTGTGTCTCTCTCTCTCTGTGTCTCTGTCTCTGTGTCTCTCTCTCTGTCTGTGTCTCTGTCTGTGTCTCTGTCTGTGTCTCTGTCTGTGTCTCTGTCTGTGTCTCTGTCTGTGTCTCTCTCTCTCTGTGTCTCTCTCTGTCTGTGTCTCTGTGTCTCTGTCTCTCTCTCTGTCTGTGTCTCTGTGTCTGTCTGTGTCTCTGTCTCTGTCTCTGTCTCTGTGTCTCTGTCTGTGTCTCTGTCTCTGTCTCTGTCTCTGTCTCTCTCTCTCTGTCCCTGTGTCTCTGTCTCTCTCTCTCTGTGTCTCTGTCTGTGTCTCTGTCTCTGTCTCTCTCTGTGTCTCTCTGTCTGTGTCTGTGTCTCTCTCTCTCTGTGTCTCTGTTTCTCTGTCTCTCTCTCTGTGTCTCTGTCTCTGTGTCTCTCTGTCTGTGTCTGTGTCTCTGTCTGTGTCTCTGTGTCTGTCTGTGTCTCTGTCTCTCTCTCTCTGTGTCTATGTCTGTGCCTGTGTCTCTGTCTCTCTCTCTCGCTGTGTCTCTGTCTGTGTCTCTCTCTCTCTCTGTCTGTGTCTGTGTCTGTGTCTCTGTCTGTGTCTGTGTCTCTGTCTGTGTCAGTGTCTCTGTCTCTCTCTCTCTGTGTCTCTGTCTCTGTCTGTGTCTGTGTCTCTCTCTCTCTGTGTCTCTGTCTGTGTCTCTGTGTCTCTGTCTGTGTCTCTCTCTCTGTCTGTGTCTCTGTATCTGTCTGTGTCTCTGTCTCTGTCTGTGTCTCTGTGTCTGTCTCTGTCTCTGTCTGTGTCTCTGTCTCTGTCTGTCTCTCTCTCTCTCTGTGTCTCTGTCTCTCTCATTGTCTCTGTCTCTGTCTGTCTGTGTCATTGTCTCTCTCTCTGTGTCTGTCTCTCTCTGTCTGTGTCTGTGTCTCTGTCTGTGTCTGTGTCTCTGTCTGTGTCTCTGTCTCTGTGTCTCTCTCTTTCTGTGTCTCTGTCTCTCTCTCTCTCTGTGTCTCTCTCTGTGTCTCTCTCTCTCTCTGTGTCTCTCTGTCTCTGTGTCTCTCTCTCTGTGTCTCTGTGTCTCTCTCTCTGTCTGTGTCTCTGTCTGTGTCTCTGTCTGTGTCTCTGTCTCTCTGTGTCTCTCTCTGTCTGTGTCTCTGTCTCTGTGTCTCTCTCTCTGTCTGTCTCTGTGTCTCTGTCCCTCTCTCTGTGTCTCTCTCTCTCTGTGTCTCTCTGTCTCTGTGTCTCTCTCTCTGTGTCTCTGTGTCTCTCTCTCTCTGTCTGTGTCTCTGTCTGTGTCTCTGTCTCTGTCTGTGTCTCTCTCTCTCTGTGTCTCTCTCTGTCTGTGTCTCTGTCTGTGTCTCTGTCTCTCTCTCTGTCTGTGTCTCTGTCTCTCTCTCTGTGTCTGTCTGTGTCTCTGTCTGTGTCTCTGTCTGTGTCTCTGTGTCTGTCTGTGTCTCTGTCTGTGTCTGTGTCTCTGTCTCTCTCTCTGTGTCTGTCTGTGTCTCTGTCTCTCTCTCTGTGTCTCTGTCTCTGTGTCTCTGTCTGTGTCTGTGTCTCTGTCTCTGTCTGTGTCTCTGTCTCTCTCTGTGTCTCTGTGTCTGTCTCTGTCTCTGTCTCTCTCTGTCTCTCTCTCTCTCTCTCTGTGTCTCTGTGTCTGTGTCTCTGTCTCTCTCTGTCTGTGTCTCTGTCTCTGTGTCTCTCTCTGTCTGTCTCTGTGTCTCTGTCTGTGTCTCTCTGTCTGCGTCTCGGTCTGTGTCTGTGTCTGTGTCTCTGTCTCTGTCTGTGTCTCTGTCTCTCTCTCTGTGTCTCTCTGTCTGTGTCTGTGTCTCTCTCTCTCTCCGTCTCTCTCTCTCTGTGTCTCTCTGTCTGTGTCTGTGTCTCTCTCTCTCTGTGTCTCTGTCTCTGTGTCTGTGTCTCTGTCTCTGTGTCTCTGTCTCTGTGTCTCTCTCTCTGTCTGTGTCTCTGTGTCTCTCTCTCTGTCTGTGTCTCTCTGTCTCTGTCTGTCTCTCTGTCTGTGTCTCTCTCTGTCTGTGTCTCTGTGTCTCTGTCTCTCTCTCTGTCTGTGTCTCTGTCTCTCTCTCTGTGTCTCTGTGTCTGTCTGTGTCTCTGTGTCTCTGTCTCTGTCTGTGTCTCTGTGTCCGTCTGTGTCTCTGTCTCTGTGTCTCTGTCTGTGTCTCTGTCTCTGTCTCTCTCTGTGTCTCTCTGTCTGTGTCTGTGTCTCTCTCTCTCTGTATCTCTGTTTCTCTGTCTCTCTCTCTGTGTCTCTGTCTCTGTGTCTCTCTGTCTGTGTCTGTGTCTCTGTCTGTGTCTCTGTGTCTGTCTGTGTCTCTGTCTCTCTCTCTCTGTGTCTATGTCTGTCTGTGTCTCTGTCTCTCTCTCTCGCTGTGTCTCTGTCTGTGTCTCTCTCTCTCTCTGTCTCTGTCTGTGTCTGTGTCTCTGTCTCTCTCTCTGTGTCTCTGTCTGTGTCTCTGTCTCTGTGTCTCTCTCTGTCTCTGTGTCTCTCTCTCTGTCTGTGTCTCTGTCATTGTCTGTGTCTGTGTCTCTGTCTCTCTCTGTCTCTGTCTCTGTCTCTGTGTCTGTGTCTGTGTCTCTGTCTCTCTCTCTCTTTGTGTCTCTGTCTCTGTCTGTGTCTGTGTCTCTGTCTCTGTCTCTCTCTGTGTCTCTCTGTCTGTGTCTGTGTCTCTCTCTCTCTCTGTGTCTCTGTCTCTCTCTCTGTGTCTCTGTGTCTGTGTCTGTCTCTGTGTCTCTCTCTCTGTCTGTGTCTCTCTCTCTCTGTCTCTCTCTGTGTCTCTCTCTCTCTCTGTGTCTCTGTCTCTCTCTCTGTGTCTCTGTGTCTGTGTCTGTGTCTCTGTCTCTGTCTGTGTCTCTCTCTGTGTCTCTGTGTCTGTCTGTGTCTCTTTCTCTCTCTCTCTCTCTCTCTCTCTCTCTCTCTCTCTCTCTCTCTCTCTCTCTCTCTCTCTCTGTCTGTGTCTGTGTCTCTCTCTCTGTGTCTCTCTCTGTGTCTGTGTCTGTGTCTCTGTCTGTGTCTGTGTCTCTGTCTCTCTCTCTCTGTGTCTCTCTCTCTGTCTGTGTCTCTGTATCTGTCTGTGTCTCTGTCTCTGTCTGTGTCTCTGTGTCTGTCTCTGTCTCTGTCTGTGTCTCTGTCTCTGTCTGTCTCTCTCTCTCTCTGTGTCTCTGTCTCTCTCATTGTCTCTGTCTCTGTCTGTCTGTGTCATTGTCTCTCTCTCTGTGTCTGTCTCTCTCTGTCTGTGTCTGTGTCTCTGTCTGTGTCTGTGTCTCTGTCTGTGTCTCTGTCTCTGTGTCTCTCTCTTTCTGTGTCTCTGTCTCTCTCTCTCTCTGTGTCTCTCTCTGTGTCTCTCTCTCTCTCTGTGTCTCTCTGTCTCTGTGTCTCTCTCTCTGTGTCTCTGTGTCTCTCTCTCTGTCTGTGTCTCTGTCTGTGTCTCTGTCTGTGTCTCTGTCTCTCTGTGTCTCTCTCTGTCTGTGTCTCTGTCTGTGTCTCTGTCTCTGTGTCTCTCTCTTTCTGTGTCTCTGTCTCTCTCTCTGTCTGTGTCTCTGTCTCTGTGTCTCTCTCTCTGTCTGTCTCTGTGTCTCTGTCCCTCTCTCTGTGTCTCTCTCTCTCTGTGTCTCTCTGTCTCTGTGTCTCTCTCTCTGTGTCTCTGTGTCTCTCTCTCTCTGTCTGTGTCTCTGTCTGTGTCTCTGTCTCTGTCTGTGTCTCTCTCTCTCTGTGTCTCTCTCTGTCTGTGTCTCTGTCTGTGTCTCTGTCTCTCTCTCTGTCTGTGTCTCTGTCTCTCTCTCTGTGTCTGTCTGTGTCTCTGTCTGTGTCTCTGTCTGTGTCTCTGTGTCTGTCTGTGTCTCTGTCTGTGTCTGTGTCTCTGTCTCTCTCTCTGTGTCTGTCTGTGTCTCTGTCTCTCTCTCTGTGTCTCTGTCTCTGTGTCTCTGTCTGTGTCTGTGTCTCTGTCTCTGTCTGTGTCTCTGTCTCTCTCTGTGTCTCTGTGTCTGTCTGTGTCTCTGTCTCTCTCTGTCTCTCTCTCTCTCTCTCTGTGTCTCTGTGTCTGTGTCTCTGTCTCTCTCTGTCTGTGTCTCTGTCTCTGTGTCTCTCTCTGTCTGTCTCTGTGTCTCTGTCTGTGTCTCTCTGTCTGCGTCTCGGTCTGTGTCTGTGTCTGTGTCTCTGTCTCTGTCTGTGTCTCTGTCTCTCTCTCTGTGTCTCTCTGTCTGTGTCTGTGTCTCTCTCTCTCTCCGTCTCTCTCTCTCTGTGTCTCTGTCTCTGTGTCTGTGTCTCTGTCTCTGTGTCTCTGTCTCTGTGTCTCTCTCTCTGTCTGTGTCTCTGTGTCTCTCTCTCTGTCTGTGTCTCTCTGTCTCTGTCTGTCTCTCTGTCTGTGTCTCTCTCTGTCTGTGTCTCTGTGTCTCTGTCTCTCTCTCTGTCTGTGTCTCTGTCTCTCTCTCTGTGTCTCTGTGTCTGTCTGTGTCTCTGTGTCTCTGTCTCTGTCTGTGTCTCTGTGTCTGTCTGTGTCTCTGTCTCTGTGTCTCTGTCTGTGTCTCTGTCTCTGTCTCTCTCTGTGTCTCTCTGTCTGTGTCTGTGTCTCTCTCTCTCTGTATCTCTGTTTCTCTGTCTCTCTCTCTGTGTCTCTGTCTCTGTGTCTCTCTGTCTGTGTCTGTGTCTCTGTCTGTGTCTCTGTGTCTGTCTGTGTCTCTGTCTCTCTCTCTCTGTGTCTATGTCTGTGTCTGTGT
The DNA here is from genome assembly GCF_910591455.1 of Pholis gunnellus. Taxonomy (NCBI): domain Eukaryota; kingdom Metazoa; phylum Chordata; class Actinopteri; order Perciformes; family Pholidae; genus Pholis; species Pholis gunnellus. The sequence goes on from NC_136540.1 coordinate 23,241,124, forward strand.
CTCTCTCTCTCGCTGTGTCTCTGTCTGTGTCTCTCTCTCTCTCTGTCTCTGTCTGTGTCTGTGTCTCTGTCTCTCTCTCTGTGTCTCTGTCTGTGTCTCTGTCTCTGTGTCTCTCTCTGTCTCTGTGTCTCTCTCTCTGTCTGTGTCTCTGTGTCTGTGTCTGTGTCTCTGTCTCTCTCTGTCTCTGTCTCTGTCTCTGTGTCTGTGTCTGTGTCTCTGTCTCTCTCTCTCTTTGTGTCTCTGTCTCTGTCTGTGTCTGTGTCTCTGTCTCTGTCTCTCTCTGTGTCTCTCTGTCTGTGTCTGTGTCTCTCTCTCTCTCTGTGTCTCTGTCTCTCTCTCTGTGTCTCTGTGTCTGTGTCTGTCTCTGTGTCTCTCTCTCTGTCTGTGTCTCTCTCTCTCTGTCTCTCTCTGTGTCTCTCTCTCTCTCTGTGTCTCTGTCTCTCTCTCTGTGTCTCTGTGTCTGTGTCTGTGTCTCTGTCTCTGTCTGTGTCTCTCTCTGTGTCTCTGTGTCTGTCTGTGTCTCTTTCTCTCTCTCTCTCTCTCTCTCTCTCTCTCTCTCTCTCTCTCTCTCTGTCTGTGTCTGTGTCTCTCTCTCTGTGTCTCTGTCTGTGTCTGTGTCTCTGTCTCTGTGTCTCTCTCTGTGTCTGTGTCTGTGTCTCTGTCTGTGTCTGTGTCTCTGTCTCTCTCTCTCTGTGTCTCTGTCTCTGTCTGTGTCTGTGTCTCTCTCTCTCTGTCTCTGTCTGTGTCTCTGTGTCTCTGTCTGTGTCTCTCTCTCTGTCTGTGTCTCTGTCTCTGTATCTGTCTGTGTCTCTGTCTCTGTCTGTGTGTCTGTCTCTGTCTGTGTCATTGTGTCTGTCTGTGTCTCTGTCTCTCTCTCTCTTTGTGTCTGTGTCTGTGTCTCTGTCTCTCTCTCTCTGTCTCTCTCTCTGTCTGTCTCTGTGTCTCTCTCTCTGTCTGTCTCTGTGTCTCTCTCTCTCTGTGTCTCTGTCTCTGTGTCTCTCTCTCTGTCTGTGTCTCTGTCTGTGTCTCTGTCTGTGTCTCTGTCTGTGTCTCTGTCTGTGTCTCTGTCTGTGTCTCTCTCTCTCTCTGTGTCTCTCTCTGTCTGTGTCTCTGTGTCTCTTTTTTCTCTCTCTGTCTGTGTCTGTGTCTCTGTCTCTCTCTCTCTGTGTCTCTGTGTCTGTCTGTGTCTCTGTGTCTCTGTCTCTGTCTCTGTCTGTGTCTCTGTGTCTGTCTGTGTCTCTGTCTCTGTCTCTGTCTCTGTGTCTCTGTCTGTGTCTCTGTCTCTGTCTCTGTCTCTCTCTCTCTGTCTCTGTGTCTCTGTCTCTCTCTCTCTGTGTCACTGTCTGTGTCTCTGTCTCTGTCTCTCTCTGTGTCTCTCTGTCTGTGTCTGTGTCTCTCTCTCTCTGTGTCTCTGTTTCTCTGTCTCTCTCTCTGTGTCTCTGTCTCTGTGTCTCTCTGTCTGTGTCTGTGTCTATGTCTGTGCCTGTGTCTCTGTCTCTCTCTCTCGCTGTGTCTCTGTCTGTGTCTCTCTCTCACTGTCTGTGTCTGTGTCTGTGTCTGTGTCTCTGTCTGTGTCTGTGTCTCTGTCTCTCTCTCTCTGTGTCTCTGTCTGTGTCTCTCTCTCTCTCTGTCTCTGTCTGTGTCTGTGTCTCTGTCTCTCTCTCTGTGTCTCTGTCTGTGTCTCTGTCTCTGTGTCTCTCTCTGTCTCTGTGTCTCTCTCTCTGTCTGTGTCTGTGTCTCTGTCATTGTCTGTGTCTGTGTCTCTGTCTCTCTCTGTCTGTCTCTGTCTCTGTGTCTGTGTCTGTGTCTCTGTCTCTCTCTCTCTTTGTGTCTCTGTCTCTGTCTGTGTCTGTGTCTCTGTCTCTGTCTCTCTCTGTGTCTGTCTGTCTGTGTCTGTGTCTCTCTCTCTCTCTGTGTCTCTGTCTCTCTCTCTGTGTCTCTGTCTCTGTGTCTGTCTCTGTGTCTCGCTCTCTGTCTGTGTCTCTCTGTCTCTGTCTGTCTCTCTGTCTGTGTCTCTCTCTCTCTGTCTCTCTCTGTGTCTCTGTCTCTGTCTGTGTCTGTCTCTCTCTCTCTGTGTCTCTGTCTCTCTCTCTGTGTCTCTGTGTCTGTGTCTGTGTCTCTGTCTCTGTCTGTGTCTCTCTCTGTGTCTCTGTGTCTGTCTGTGTCTCTTTCTCTCTCTCTCTCTCTCTCTCTCTCTCTCTGTCTGTGTCTGTGTCTCTCTCTCTGTGTCTGTGTCTGTGTCTGTGTCTCTGTCTCTGTGTCTCTCTCTGTGTCTGTGTCTGTGTCTCTGTCTGTGTCTGTGTCTCTGTCTCTCTCTCTCTGTGTCTCTGTCTCTGTCTGTGTCTGTGTCTCTCTCTCTCTGTCTCTGTCTGTGTCTCTGTGTCTCTGTCTGTGTCTCTCTCTCTGTCTGTGTCTCTGTCTCTGTATCTATCTGTGTCTCTGTCTCTGTCTGTGTCTCTGTCTCTGTCTGTGTCTCTGTGTCTGTCTGTGTCTCTGTCTCTCTCTCTCTCTCTGTGTCTGTGTCTGTGTCTCTGTCTCTCTCTTTGTCTCTCTCTCTGTCTGTCTCTGTGTCTCTCTCTCTGTCTGTCTCTGTGTCTCTCTCTCTCTGTGTCTCTGTCTCTGTGTCTCTCTCTCTGTCTGTGTCTCTGTCTGTGTCTCTGTCTGTGTCTCTGTCTGTGTCTCTGTCTGTGTCTCTGTCTGTGTCTCTCTCTCTCTGTGTCTCTCTCTGTCTGTGTCTCTGTGTCTCTGTCTCTCTCTCTGTCTGTGTCTGTGTCTCTGTCTCTCTCTCTGTGTCTCTGTGTCTGTCTGTGTCTCTGTGTCTCTGTCTCTGTCTGTGTCTCTGTGTCTGTCTGTGTCTCTGTCTCTGTGTCTCTGTCTCTGTGTCTCTGTCTCTGTCTCTCTGTCTCTGTCTCTCTCTCTCTCTCTGTCTCTGTGTCTCTGTCTCTCTCTCTCTGTGTCTCTGTCTGTGTCTCTGTCTCTGTCTGTGTCTCTGTGTCTGTCTGTGTCTCTGTGTCTCTGTCTCTGTCTCTGTCTGTGTCTCTGTGTCTGTCTGTGTCTCTGTCTCTGTGTCTCTGTCTCTGTCTCTCTGTCTGTGTCTGTGTCTCTCTCTCTCTGTGTCTCTGTTTCTCTGTCTCTCTCTTTGTGTCTCTGTCTCTGTGTCTCTCTGTCTGTGTCTGTGTCTCTGTCTGTGTCTCTGTGTCTGTCTGTGTCTCTGTCTCTCTCTCTCTGTGTCTATGTCTGTGTCTCTGTCTCTCCCTCTCGCTGTGTCTCTGTCTCTCTCTCTCTGTCTCTGTCTGTGTCTGTGTCTGTGTCTCTCTCTCTATGTCTCTGTCTGTGTCTCTGTCTCTGTGTCTCTGTCTGTGTCTCTGTCTCTGTGTTTCTGTCATTGTCTGTGTCTGTGTCTCTGTCTCTCTCTGTCTCTGTCTCTGTCTCTGTGTCTCTGTCTCTGTCTCTCTCTCTCTTTGTGTCTCTGTCTCTGTCTCTGTCTCTCTGTCTGAGTCTGTGTGTCTCTCTCTCTCTGTGTCTCTGTCTCTCTCTCTGTGTCTCTGTGTCTGTGTCTGTGTCTCTGTCTCTGTCTGTGTCTCTGTCTCTCTCTGTGTCTCTGTGTCGTTCTGTGTCTCTGTCTCTCTCTCTCTCTCTCTGTCTGTGTCTGTGTCTCTGTCTCTCTCTCTGTGTCTCTGTCTGTGTCTCTGTCTCCGTGTCTCTCTCTGTGTCTGTGTCTGTGTCTCTGTCTGTGTCTCTCTCTCTGTCTGTGTCTCTGTCTCTGTATCTGTCTGTGTCTCTGTCTCTGTCTGTGTCTCTGTGTCTGTCTGTGTCTCTGTCTCTCTCTCTCTCTGTGTCTGTGTCTGTGTCTCTGTCTCTCTCTCTCTGTCTCTCTCTCTGTCTGTCTCTGTGTCTCTCTCTCTGTCTGTCTCTGTGTCTCTCTCTCTCTGTGTCTCTGTCTCTGTGTCTCTCTCTCTGTCTGTGTCTCTGTCTGTGTCTCTGTCTGTGTCTCTGTCTGTGTCTCTGTCTGTGTCTCTGTCTGTGTCTCTCTCTCTCTGTGTCTCTCTCTGTCTGTGTCTCTGTGTCTCTGTCTCTCTCTCTGTCTGTGTCTCTGTGTCTCTGTCACTGTCTGTGTCTCTGTGTCTGTCTGTGTCTCTGTCTCTGTCTCTGTCTCTGTCTCTGTGTCTCTGTCTGTGTCTCTGTCTCTGTCTCTGTCTCTGTCTCTCTCTCTCTGTCCCTGTGTCTCTGTCTCTCTCTCTCTGTGTCTCTGTCTGTGTCTCTGTCTCTGTCTCTCTCTGTGTCTCTCTGTCTGTGTCTGTGTCTCTCTCTCTCTGTGTCTCTGTTTCTCTGTCTCTCTCTCTGTGTCTCTGTCTCTGTGTCTCTCTGTCTGTGTCTGTGTCTCTGTCTGTGTCTCTGTGTCTGTCTGTGTCTCTGTCTCTCTCTCTCTGTGTCTATGTCTGTGCCTGTGTCTCTGTCTCTCTCTCTCGCTGTGTCTCTGTCTGTGTCTCTCTCTCTCTCTGTCTGTGTCTGTGTCTGTGTCTGTGTCTCTGTCTGTGTCTGTGTCTCTGTCTGTGTCAGTGTCTCTGTCTCTCTCTCTCTGTGTCTCTGTCTCTGTCTGTGTCTGTGTCTCTCTCTCTCTGTGTCTCTGTCTGTGTCTCTGTGTCTCTGTCTGTGTCTCTCTCTCTGTCTGTGTCTCTGTATCTGTCTGTGTCTCTGTCTCTGTCTGTGTCTCTGTGTCTGTCTCTGTCTCTGTCTGTGTCTCTGTCTCTGTCTGTCTCTCTCTCTCTCTGTGTCTCTGTCTCTCTCATTGTCTCTGTCTCTGTCTGTCTGTGTCATTGTCTCTCTCTCTGTGTCTGTCTCTCTCTGTCTGTGTCTGTGTCTCTGTCTGTGTCTGTGTCTCTGTCTGTGTCTCTGTCTCTGTGTCTCTCTCTTTCTGTGTCTCTGTCTCTCTCTCTCTCTGTGTCTCTCTCTGTGTCTCTCTCTCTCTCTGTGTCTCTCTGTCTCTGTGTCTCTCTCTCTGTGTCTCTGTGTCTCTCTCTCTGTCTGTGTCTCTGTCTGTGTCTCTGTCTGTGTCTCTGTCTCTCTGTGTCTCTGTCTGTGTCTCTGTCTCTGTGTCTCTCTCTTTCTGTGTCTCTGTCTCTCTCTCTGTCTGTGTCTCTGTCTCTGTGTCTCTCTCTCTGTCTGTCTCTGTGTCTCTGTCCCTCTCTCTGTGTCTCTCTCTCTCTGTGTCTCTCTGTCTCTCTCTCTGTGTCTCTGTGTCTCTCTCTCTCTGTCTGTGTCTCTGTCTGTGTCTCTGTCTCTGTCTGTGTCTCTCTCTCTCTGTGCCTCTCTCTGTCTGTGTCTCTGTCTGTGTCTCTGTCTCTCTCTCTGTCTGTGTCTCTGTCTCTCTCTCTGTCTGTGTCTCTGTCTGTGTCTCTGTCTGTGTCTCTGTGTCTGTCTGTGTCTCTGTCTGTGTCTGTGTCTCTGTCTCTCTCTCTGTGTCTGTCTGTGTCT
>NC_136540.1:23264098-23269098 GCF_910591455.1 Pholis gunnellus
TCTCTCTCTCTGTCTCTGTGTCTCTGTCTCTCTCTCTCTGTGTCTCTGTCTGTGTCTCTGTCTCTGTCTGTGTCTCTGTCTCTGTCTGTGTCTCTGTGTCTGTCTGTGTCTCTGTCTCTGTGTCTCTGTCTCTGTCTCTCTGTCTGTGTCTGTGTCTCTCTCTCTCTGTGTCTCTGTTTCTCTGTCTCTCTCTTTGTGTCTCTGTCTCTGTGTCTCTCTGTCTGTGTCTGTGTCTCTGTCTGTGTCTCTGTGTCTGTCTGTGTCTCTGTCTCTCTCTCTCTGTGTCTATGTCTGTGTCTCTGTCTCTCCCTCTCGCTGTGTCTCTGTCTCTCTCTCTCTGTCTCTGTCTGTGTCTGTGTCTGTGTCTCTCTCTCTCTGTCTCTGTCTGTGTCTCTGTCTCTGTGTCTCTGTCTGTGTCTCTGTCTCTGTGTCTCTGTCATTGTCTGTGTCTGTGTCTCTGTCTCTCTCTGTCTCTGTCTCTGTCTCTGTGTCTCTGTCTCTGTCTCTCTCTCTCTTTGTGTCTCTGTCTCTGTCTCTGTCTCTCTGTCTGTGTCTGTGTGTCTCTCTCTCTCTGTGTCTCTGTCTCTCTCTCTGTGTCTCTGTGTCTGTGTCTGTGTCTCTGTCTCTGTCTGTGTCTCTGTCTCTCTCTGTGTCTCTGTGTCTGTCTGTGTCTCTGTCTCTCTCTCTCTCTCTCTGTCTGTGTCTGTGTCTCTGTCTCTCTCTCTGTGTCTCTGTCTGTGTCTCTGTCTCCGTGTCTCTCTCTGTGTCTGTGTCTGTGTCTCTGTCTGTGTCTCTGTCTCTCTCTCTCTGTGTCTCTGTCTGTGTCTCTCTCTCTGTCTGTGTCTCTGTCTCTGTATCTGTCTGTGTCTCTGTCTCTGTCTGTGTCTCTGTGTCTGTCTGTGTCTCTGTCTCTCTCTCTCTCTGTGTCTGTGTCTGTGTCTCTGTCTCTCTCTCTCTGTCTCTCTCTCTGTCTGTCTCTGTGTCTCTCTCTCTGTCTGTCTCTGTGTCTCTCTCTCTCTGTGTCTCTCTCTCTGTCTGTGTCTCTGTCTGTGTCTCTGTCTGTGTCTCTGTCTGTGTCTCTGTCTGTGTCTCTGTCTGTGTCTCTCTCTCTCTGTGTCTCTCTCTGTCTGTGTCTCTGTGTCTCTGTCTCTCTCTCTGTCTGTGTCTCTGTGTCTCTGTCTCTGTCTGTGTCTCTGTGTCTGTCTGTGTCTCTGTCTCTGTCTCTGTCTCTGTGTCTCTGTCTGTGTCTCTCTCTCTGTCTCTCTCTGTGTCTCTCTCTCTCTCTGTGTCTCTGTCTCTCTCTCTGTGTCTCTGTGTCTGTGTCTGTGTCTCTGTCTCTGTCTGTGTCTCTCTCTGTGTCTCTGTGTCTGTCTGTGTCTCTTTCTCTCTCTCTCTCTCTCTCTCTCTCTGTCTGTGTCTGTGTCTCTCTCTCTGTGTCTGTGTCTGTGTCTGTGTCTCTGTCTCTGTGTCTCTCTCTGTGTCTGTGTATGTGTCTCTGTCTGTGTCTGTGTCTCTGTCTCTCTCTCTCTGTGTCTCTGTCTCTGTCTGTGTCTGTGTCTCTCTCTCTCTGTCTCTGTCTGTGTCTCTGTGTCTCTGTCTGTGTCTCTCTCTCTGTCTGTGTCTCTGTCTCTGTATCTATCTGTGTCTCTGTCTCTGTCTGTGTCTCTGTCTCTGTCTGTGTCTCTGTGTCTGTCTGTGTCTCTGTCTCTCTCTCTCTCTCTGTGTCTGTGTCTGTGTCTCTGTCTCTCTCTCTGTCTCTCTCTCTGTCTGTCTCTGTGTCTCTCTCTCTGTCTGTCTCTGTGTCTCTCTCTCTCTGTGTCTCTGTCTCTGTGTCTCTCTCTCTGTCTGTGTCTCTGTCTGTGTCTCTGTCTGTGTCTCTGTCTGTGTCTCTGTCTGTGTCTCTGTCTGTGTCTCTCTCTCTCTGTGTCTCTCTCTGTCTGTGTCTCTGTGTCTCTGTCTCTCTCTCTGTCTGTGTCTGTGTCTCTGTCTCTCTCTCTGTGTCTCTGTGTCTGTCTGTGTCTCTGTGTCTCTGTCTCTGTCTGTGTCTCTGTGTCTGTCTGTGTCTCTGTCTCTGTGTCTCTGTCTCTGTGTCTCTGTCTCTGTCTCTCTGTCTCTGTCTCTCTCTCTCTCTCTCTGTCTCTGTGTCTCTGTCTCTCTCTCTCTGTGTCTCTGTCTGTGTCTCTGTCTCTGTCTGTGTCTCTGTCTCTGTCTGTGTCTCTGTGTCTGTCTGTGTCTCTGTCTCTGTGTCTCTGTCTCTGTCTCTCTGTCTGTGTCTGTGTCTCTCTCTCTCTGTGTCTCTGTTTCTCTGTCTCTCTCTTTGTGTCTCTGTCTCTGTGTCTCTCTGTCTGTGTCTGTGTCTCTGTCTGTGTCTCTGTGTCTGTCTGTGTCTCTGTCTCTCTCTCTCTGTGTCTATGTCTGTGTCTCTGTCTCTCCCTCTCGCTGTGTCTCTGTCTCTCTCTCTCTGTCTCTGTCTGTGTCTGTGTCTGTGTCTCTCTCTCTATGTCTCTGTCTGTGTCTCTGTCTCTGTGTCTCTGTCTGTGTCTCTGTCTCTGTGTCTCTGTCATTGTCTGTGTCTGTGTCTCTGTCTCTCTCTGTCTCTGTCTCTGTCTCTGTGTCTCTGTCTCTGTCTCTCTCTCTCTTTGTGTCTCTGTCTCTGTCTCTGTCTCTCTGTCTGTGTCTGTGTGTCTCTCTCTCTCTGTGTCTCTGTCTCTCTCTCTGTGTCTCTGTGTCTGTGTCTGTGTCTCTGTCTCTGTCTGTGTCTCTGTCTCTCTCTGTGTCTCTGTGTCTGTCTGTGTCTCTGTCTCTCTCTCTCTCTCTCTGTCTGTGTCTGTGTCTCTGTCTCTCTCTCTGTGTCTCTGTCTGTGTCTCTGTCTCCGTGTCTCTCTCTGTGTCTGTGTCTGTGTCTCTGTCTGTGTCTCTGTCTCTCTCTCTCTGTGTCTCTGTCTGTGTCTCTCTCTCTGTCTGTGTCTCTGTCTCTGTATCTGTCTGTGTCTCTGTCTCTGTCTGTGTCTCTGTGTCTGTCTGTGTCTCTGTCTCTCTCTCTCTCTGTGTCTGTGTCTGTGTCTCTGTCTCTCTCTCTCTGTCTCTCTCTCTGTCTGTCTCTGTGTCTCTCTCTCTGTCTGTCTCTGTGTCTCTCTCTCTCTGTGTCTCTCTCTCTGTCTGTGTCTCTGTCTGTGTCTCTGTCTGTGTCTCTGTCTGTGTCTCTGTCTGTGTCTCTGTCTGTGTCTCTCTCTCTCTGTGTCTCTCTCTGTCTGTGTCTCTGTGTCTCTGTCTCTCTCTCTGTCTGTGTCTCTGTGTCTCTGTCTCTGTCTGTGTCTCTGTGTCTGTCTGTGTCTCTGTCTCTGTCTCTGTCTCTGTGTCTCTGTCTGTGTCTCTGTCTCTGTCTCTGTCTCTGTCTCTCTCTCTCTGTCCCTGTGTCTCTGTCTCTCTCTCTCTGTGTCTCTGTCTGTGTCTCTGTCTCTGTCTCTCTCTGTGTCTCTCTGTCTGTGTCTGTGTCTCTCTCTCTCTGTGTCTCTGTTTCTCTGTCTCTCTCTCTGTGTCTCTGTCTCTGTGTCTCTCTGTCTGTGTCTGTGTCTCTGTCTGTGTCTCTGTGTCTGTCTGTGTCTCTGTCTCTCTCTCTCTGTGTCTATGTCTGTGCCTGTGTCTCTGTCTCTCTCTCTCGCTGTGTCTCTGTCTGTGTCTCTCTCTCTCTCTGTCTGTGTCTGTGTCTGTGTCTGTGTCTCTGTCTGTGTCTGTGTCTCTGTCTGTGTCAGTGTCTCTGTCTCTCTCTCTCTGTGTCTCTGTCTCTGTCTGTGTCTGTGTCTCTCTCTCTCTGTGTCTCTGTCTGTGTCTCTGTGTCTCTGTCTGTGTCTCTCTCTCTGTCTGTGTCTCTGTATCTGTCTGTGTCTCTGTCTCTGTCTGTGTCTCTGTGTCTGTCTCTGTCTCTGTCTGTGTCTCTGTCTCTGTCTGTCTCTCTCTCTGTGTCTCTGTCTCTCTCATTGTCTCTGTCTCTGTCTGTCTGTGTCATTGTCTCTCTCTCTGTGTCTGTCTCTCTCTGTCTGTGTCTGTGTCTCTGTCTGTGTCTGTGTCTCTGTCTGTGTCTCTGTCTCTGTGTCTCTCTCTTTCTGTGTCTCTGTCTCTCTCTCTCTCTGTGTCTCTCTCTGTGTCTCTCTCTCTCTCTGTGTCTCTCTGTCTCTGTGTCTCTCTCTCTGTGTCTCTGTGTCTCTCTCTCTGTCTGTGTCTCTGTCTGTGTCTCTGTCTGTGTCTCTGTCTCTCTGTGTCTCTCTCTGTCTGTGTCTCTGTCTGTGTCTCTGTCTCTGTGTCTCTCTCTTTCTGTGTCTCTGTCTCTCCCTCTGTCTGTGTCTCTGTCTCTGTGTCTCTCTCTCTGTCTGTCTCTGTGTCTCTGTCCCTCTCTCTGTGTCTCTCTCTCTCTGTGTCTCTCTGTCTCTGTGTCTCTCTCTCTGTGTCTCTGTGTCTCTCTCTCTCTGTCTGTGTCTCTGTCTGTGTCTCTGTCTCTGTCTGTGTCTCTCTCTCTCTGTGCCTCTCTCTGTCTGTGTCTCTGTCTGTGTCTCTGTCTCTCTCTCTGTCTGTGTCTCTGTCTCTCTCTCTGTCTGTGTCTCTGTCTGTGTCTCTGTCTGTGTCTCTGTGTCTGTCTGTGTCTCTGTCTGTGTCTGTGTCTCTGTCTCTCTCTCTGTGTCTGTCTGTGTCTCTGTCTCTCTCTCTGTGTCTCTGTCTCTGTGTCTGTGTCTCTGTCTGTGTCTGTGTCTCTGTCTCTGTCTGTGTCTCTGTCTCTCTCTGTGTCTCTGTGTCTGTCTGTGTCTCTGTCTCTCTCTCTGTCTCTCTCTCTCTCTCTCTGTGTCTCTGTGTCTGTGTCTCTGTCTCTCTCTGTCTGTGTCTCTGTCTCTGTGTCTCTCTCTGTCTGTCTCTGTGTCTCTGTCTGTGTCTCTCTGTCTGTGTCTCGGTCTGTGTCTGTGTCTGTGTCTCTGTCTCTGTCTGTGTCTCTGTCTCTCTCTCTGTGTCTC
>NC_136540.1:23279098-23284098 GCF_910591455.1 Pholis gunnellus
TCTCTCTCTGTGTCTGTGTCTGTGTCTCTGTCTGTGTCTGTGTCTCTGTCTCTCTCTCTCTGTGTCTCTGTCTCTGTCTGTGTCTGTGTCTCTCTCTCTCTGTCTCTGTCTGTGTCTCTGTGTCTCTGTCTGTGTCTCTCTCTCTGTCTGTGTCTCTGTCTCTGTATCTATCTGTGTCTCTGTCTCTGTCTGTGTCTCTGTCTCTGTCTGTGTCTCTGTGTCTGTCTGTGTCTCTGTCTCTCTCTCTCTCTCTGTGTCTGTGTCTGTGTCTCTGTCTCTCTCTCTGTCTCTCTCTCTGTCTGTCTCTGTGTCTCTCTCTCTGTCTGTCTCTGTGTCTCTCTCTCTCTGTGTCTCTGTCTCTGTGTCTCTCTCTCTGTCTGTGTCTCTGTCTGTGTCTCTGTCTGTGTCTCTGTCTGTGTCTCTGTCTGTGTCTCTGTCTGTGTCTCTCTCTCTCTGTGTCTCTCTCTGTCTGTGTCTCTGTGTCTCTGTCTCTCTCTCTGTCTGTGTCTGTGTCTCTGTCTCTCTCTCTGTGTCTCTGTGTCTGTCTGTGTCTCTGTGTCTCTGTCTCTGTCTGTGTCTCTGTGTCTGTCTGTGTCTCTGTCTCTGTGTCTCTGTCTCTGTGTCTCTGTCTCTGTCTCTCTGTCTCTGTCTCTCTCTCTCTCTCTGTCTCTGTGTCTCTGTCTCTCTCTCTCTGTGTCTCTGTCTGTGTCTCTGTCTCTGTCTGTGTCTCTGTGTCTGTCTGTGTCTCTGTGTCTCTGTCTCTGTCTCTGTCTGTGTCTCTGTGTCTCTGTGTCTCTGTCTCTGTCTCTGTCTGTGTCTCTGTGTCTGTCTGTGTCTCTGTCTCTGTGTCTCTGTCTCTGTCTCTCTGTCTGTGTCTGTGTCTCTCTCTCTCTGTGTCTCTGTTTCTCTGTCTCTCTCTTTGTGTCTCTGTCTCTGTGTCTCTCTGTCTGTGTCTGTGTCTCTGTCTGTGTCTCTGTGTCTGTCTGTGTCTCTGTCTCTCTCTCTCTGTGTCTATGTCTGTGTCTCTGTCTCTCCCTCTCGCTGTGTCTCTGTCTCTCTCTCTCTGTCTCTGTCTGTGTCTGTGTCTGTGTCTCTCTCTCTATGTCTCTGTCTGTGTCTCTGTCTCTGTGTCTCTGTCTGTGTCTCTGTCTCTGTGTCTCTGTCATTGTCTGTGTCTGTGTCTCTGTCTCTCTCTGTCTCTGTCTCTGTCTCTGTGTCTCTGTCTCTGTCTCTCTCTCTCTTTGTGTCTCTGTCTCTGTCTCTGTCTCTCTGTCTGTGTCTGTGTGTCTCTCTCTCTCTGTGTCTCTGTCTCTCTCTCTGTGTCTCTGTGTCTGTGTCTGTGTCTCTGTCTCTGTCTGTGTCTCTGTCTCTCTCTGTGTCTCTGTGTCTGTCTGTGTCTCTGTCTCTCTCTCTCTCTCTCTGTCTGTGTCTGTGTCTCTGTCTCTCTCTCTGTGTCTCTGTCTGTGTCTCTGTCTCCGTGTCTCTCTCTGTGTCTGTGTCTGTGTCTCTGTCTGTGTCTCTGTCTCTCTCTCTCTGTGTCTCTGTCTGTGTCTCTCTCTCTGTCTGTGTCTCTGTCTCTGTATCTGTCTGTGTCTCTGTCTCTGTCTGTGTCTCTGTGTCTGTCTGTGTCTCTGTCTCTCTCTCTCTCTGTGTCTGTGTCTGTGTCTCTGTCTCTCTCTCTCTGTCTCTCTCTCTGTCTGTCTCTGTGTCTCTCTCTCTGTCTGTCTCTGTGTCTCTCTCTCTCTGTGTCTCTCTCTCTGTCTGTGTCTCTGTCTGTGTCTCTGTCTGTGTCTCTGTCTGTGTCTCTGTCTGTGTCTCTGTCTGTGTCTCTCTCTCTCTGTGTCTCTCTCTGTCTGTGTCTCTGTGTCTCTGTCTCTCTCTCTGTCTGTGTCTCTGTGTCTCTGTCTCTGTCTGTGTCTCTGTGTCTGTCTGTGTCTCTGTCTCTGTCTCTGTCTCTGTGTCTCTGTCTGTGTCTCTGTCTCTGTCTCTGTCTCTGTCTCTCTCTCTCTGTCCCTGTGTCTCTGTCTCTCTCTCTCTGTGTCTCTGTCTGTGTCTCTGTCTCTGTCTCTCTCTGTGTCTCTCTGTCTGTGTCTGTGTCTCTCTCTCTCTGTGTCTCTGTTTCTCTGTCTCTCTCTCTGTGTCTCTGTCTCTGTGTCTCTCTGTCTGTGTCTGTGTCTCTGTCTGTGTCTCTGTGTCTGTCTGTGTCTCTGTCTCTCTCTCTCTGTGTCTATGTCTGTGCCTGTGTCTCTGTCTCTCTCTCTCGCTGTGTCTCTGTCTGTGTCTCTCTCTCTCTCTGTCTGTGTCTGTGTCTGTGTCTGTGTCTCTGTCTGTGTCTGTGTCTCTGTCTGTGTCTGTGTCTCTGTCTCTCTCTCTCTGTGTCTCTGTCTCTGTCTGTGTCTGTGTCTCTCTCTCTCTGTGTCTCTGTCTGTGTCTCTGTGTCTCTGTCTGTGTCTCTCTCTCTGTCTGTGTCTCTGTATCTGTCTGTGTCTCTGTCTCTGTCTGTGTCTCTGTGTCTGTCTCTGTCTCTGTCTGTGTCTCTGTCTCTGTCTGTCTCTCTCTCTGTGTCTCTGTCTCTCTCATTGTCTCTGTCTCTGTCTGTCTGTGTCATTGTCTCTCTCTCTGTGTCTGTCTCTCTCTGTCTGTGTCTGTGTCTCTGTCTGTGTCTGTGTCTCTGTCTGTGTCTCTGTCTCTGTGTCTCTCTCTTTCTGTGTCTCTGTCTCTCTCTCTCTCTGTGTCTCTCTCTGTGTCTCTCTCTCTCTCTGTGTCTCTCTGTCTCTGTGTCTCTCTCTCTGTGTCTCTGTGTCTCTCTCTCTGTCTGTGTCTCTGTCTGTGTCTCTGTCTGTGTCTCTGTCTCTCTGTGTCTCTCTCTGTCTGTGTCTCTGTCTGTGTCTCTGTCTCTGTGTCTCTCTCTTTCTGTGTCTCTGTCTCTCTCTCTGTCTGTGTCTCTGTCTCTGTGTCTCTCTCTCTGTCTGTCTCTGTGTCTCTGTCCCTCTCTCTGTGTCTCTCTCTCTCTGTGTCTCTCTGTCTCTGTGTCTCTCTCTCTGTGTCTCTGTGTCTCTCTCTCTCTGTCTGTGTCTCTGTCTGTGTCTCTGTCTCTGTCTGTGTCTCTCTCTCTCTGTGCCTCTCTCTGTCTGTGTCTCTGTCTGTGTCTCTGTCTCTCTCTCTGTCTGTGTCTCTGTCTCTCTCTCTGTCTGTGTCTCTGTCTGTGTCTCTGTCTGTGTCTCTGTGTCTGTCTGTGTCTCTGTCTGTGTCTGTGTCTCTGTCTCTCTCTCTGTGTCTGTCTGTGTCTCTGTCTCTCTCTCTGTGTCTCTGTCTCTGTGTCTGTGTCTCTGTCTGTGTCTGTGTCTCTGTCTCTGTCTGTGTCTCTGTCTCTCTCTGTGTCTCTGTGTCTGTCTGTGTCTCTGTCTCTCTCTGTCTCTCTCTCTCTCTCTCTGTGTCTCTGTGTCTGTGTCTCTGTCTCTCTCTGTCTGTGTCTCTGTCTCTGTGTCTCTCTCTGTCTGTCTCTGTGTCTCTGTCTGTGTCTCTCTGTCTGTGTCTCGGTCTGTGTCTGTGTCTGTGTCTCTGTCTCTGTCTGTGTCTCTGTCTCTCTCTCTGTGTCTCTCTGTCTGTGTCTGTGTCTCTCTCTCTCTCCGTCTCTCTCTCTCTGTGTCTCTCTGTCTGTGTCTGTGTCTCTCTCTCTCTGTGTCTCTGTCTCTGTGTCTGTGTCTCTGTCTCTGTGTCTCTGTCTCTGTGTCTCTCTCTCTGTCTGTGTCTCTCTGTCTCTGTCTGTCTCTCTGTCTGTGTCTCTCTCTGTCTGTGTCTCTGTGTCTCTGTCTCTCTCTCTGTCTGTGTCTCTGTCTCTCTCTCTGTGTCTCTGTGTCTGTCTGTGTCTCTGTGTCTCTGTCTCTGTCTGTGTCTCTGTGTCTGTCTGTGTCTCTGTCTCTGTGTCTCTGTCTGTGTCTCTGTCTCTGTCTCTCTCTGTGTCTCTCTGTCTGTGTCTGTGTCTCTCTCTCTCTGTATCTCTGTTTCTCTGTCTCTCTCTCTGTGTCTCTGTCTCTGTGTCTCTCTGTCTGTGTCTGTGTCTCTGTCTGTGTCTCTGTGTCTGTCTGTGTCTCTGTCTCTCTCTCTCTGTGTCTATGTCTGTGTCTGTGTCTCTGTCTCTCTCTCTCGCTGTGTCTCTGTCTGTGTCTCTCTCTCTCTCTGTCTCTGTCTGTGTCTGTGTCTCTGTCTCTCTCTCTGTGTCTCTGTCTGTGTCTCTGTCTCTGTGTCTCTCTCTGTCTCTGTGTCTCTCTCTCTGTCTGTGTCTCTGTCATTGTCTGTGTCTGTGTCTCTGTCTCTCTCTGTCTCTGTCTCTGTCTCTGTGTCTGTGTCTGTGTCTCTGTCTCTCTCTCTCTTTGTGTCTCTGTCTCTGTCTGTGTCTGTGTCTCTGTCTCTGTCTCTCTCTGTGTCTCTCTGTCTGTGTCTGTGTCTCTTTCTCTCTCTGTGTCTCTGTCTCTCTCTCTGTGTCTCTGTGTCTGTGTCTGTCTCTGTGTCTCTCTCTCTGTCTGTGTCTCTCTCTCTCTGTCTCTCTCTGTGTCTCTCTCTCTCTCTGTGTCTCTGTCTCTCTCTCTGTGTCTCTGTGTCTGTGTCTGTGTCTCTGTCTCTGTCTGTGTCTCTCTCTGTGTCTCTGTGTCTGTCTCTCTCTCTCTCTCTCTCTCTCTCTCTCTCTCTCTCTCTCTCTCTCTCTCTCTCTGTCTGTGTCTGTGTCTCTCTCTCTGTGTCTCTGTCTGTGTCTGTGTCTCTGTCTCTGTGTCTCTCTCTGTGTCTGTGTCTGTGTCTCTGTCTGTGTCTGTGTCTCTGTCTCTCTCTCTCTGTGTCTCTGTCTCTGTCTGTGTCTGTGTCTCTCTCTCTCTGTCTCTGTCTGTGTCTCTGTGTCTCTGTCTGTGTCTCTCTCTCTGTCTGTGTCTCTGTCTCTGTATATGTCTGTGTCTCTGTCTCTGTCTGTGTCTCTGTCTCTGTCTGTGTCTCTGTGTCTGTCTGTG
>NC_136540.1:23294098-23306598 GCF_910591455.1 Pholis gunnellus
TCTCTCTGTCTGTGTCTCTGTCTCTCTCTCTGTGTCTCTGTCTCTGTGTCTCTGTCTGTGTCTGTGTCTCTGTCTCTGTCTGTGTCTCTGTCTCTCTCTGTGTCTCTTTGTCTGTCTGTGTCTCTGTCTCTCTCTGTCTCTCTCTCTCTCTCTCTGTGTCTCTGTGTCTGTGTCTCTGTGTCTCTCTGTCTGTGTCTCTGTCTCTGTGTCTCTCTCTGTCTGTCTCTGTGTCTCTGTCTGTGTCTCTCTGTCTGTGTCTCGGTCTGTGTCTGTGTCTGTGTCTCTTTCTCTGTCTGTGTCTCTGTCTCTCTCTCTGTGTCTCTCTGTCTGTGTCTGTGTCTGTGTCTCTCTCTCTCTCTCTGTCTCTCTCTGTGTCTCTCTCTCTCTGTGTCTCTGTCTCTCTCTCTGTGTCTCTGTGTCTGTGTCTGTGTCTCTGTCTCTGTCTGTGTCTCTCTCTGTGTCTCTGTGTCTGTCTGTGTCTCTTTCTCTCTCTCTCTCTCTCTCTCTCTCTCTCTCTCTCTCTCTCTCTGTCTGTGTCTGTGTCTCTCTCTCTGTGTCTCTGTCTGTGTCTGTGTCTCTGTCTCTGTGTCTCTCTCTGTGTCTGTGTCTGTGTCTCTGTCTGTGTCTGTGTCTCTGTCTCTCTCTCTCTGTGTCTCTGTCTCTGTCTGTGTCTGTGTCTCTCTCTCTCTGTCTCTGTCTGTGTCTCTGTGTCTGTCTGTGTCTCTCTCTCTGTCTGTGTCTCTGTATCTGTCTGTGTCTCTGTCTCTGTCTGTGTCTCTGTCTCTGTCTGTGTCTCTGTGTCTGTCTGTGTCTCTGTCTCTCTCTCTCTCTGTGTCTGTGTCTGTGTCTCTGTCTCTCTCTCTATGTCTCTCTCTCTGTCTGTTTCTGTGTGTCTCTCTCTGTATGTCTCTGTGTCTCTCTCTCTCTGTGTCTCTGTCTCTGTGTCTCTCTCTCTGTCTGTGTCTCTGTCTGTGTCTCTGTCTGTGTCTCTGTCTGTGTCTCTCTCTCTCTGTGTCTCTCTCTGTCTGTGTCTCTGTGTCTCTGTCTCTCTCTCTGTCTGTGTCTGTGTCTCTGTCTCTCTCTCTCTGTGTCTCTGTGTCTGTCTGTGTCTCTGTGTCTCTGTCTCTGTCTCTGTCTGTGTCTCTGTGTCTGTCTGTGTCTCTGTCTCTGTCTCTGTCTCTGTGTCTCTGTCTGTGTCTCTGTCTCTGTCTCTCTCTCTCTGTCTCTGTGTCTCTGTCTCTCTCTTTCTGTGTCTCTGTCTGTGTCTCTGTCTCTGTCTCTCTCTGTGTCTCTCTGTCTGTGTCTGTGTCTCTCTCTCTCTGTGTCTCTGTTTCTCTGTCTCTCTCTCTGTGTCTCTGTCTCTGTGTCTCTCTGTCTGTGTCTGTGTCTCTGTCTGTGTCTCTGTGTCTGTCTGTGTCTCTGTCTCTCTCTCTCTGTGTCTATGTCTGTGCCTGTGTCTCTGTCTCTCTCTCTCGCTGTGTCTCTGTCTGTGTCTCTCTCTCTCTCTCTGTCTCTGTCTGTGTCTGTGTCTGTGTCTCTGTCTGTGTCTGTGTCTCTGTCTGTGTCTGTGTCTCTGTCTCTCTCTCTCTGTGTCTCTGTCTCTGTCTGTGTCTGTGTCTCTCTCTCTCTGTGTCTCTGTCTGTGTCTCTGTGTCTCTGTCTGTGTCTCTCTCTCTGTCTGTGTCTCTGTATCTGTCTGTGTCTCTGTCTCTGTCTGTGTCTCTGTGTCTGTCTCTGTCTCTGTCTTTGTCTCTGTCTCTGTCTGTCTCTCTCTCTCTCTGTGTCTCTGTCTGTCTGTGTCTCTGTCTCTCTCTCTGTGTCTGTCACTCTCATTGTCTCTGTCTCTGTCTGTCTGTGTCATTGTCTCTCTCTCTGTGTCTGTCTCTCTCTGTCTGTGTCTGTGTCTCTGTCTGTGTCTCTGTCTCTGTGTCTCTCTCTTTCTGTGTCTCTGTCTCTCTCTCTGTCTGTGTCTCTGTCTCTGTGTTTCTCTCTCTGTCTGTCTCTGTGTCTCTCTCTCTCTGTGTCTCTCTCTCTCTGTGTCTCTCTCTCTCTGTGTCTCTCTGTCTCTGTGTCTCTCTCTCTGTGTCTCTGTGTCTCTCTCTCTGTCTGTGTCTCTGTCTGTGTCTCTGTCTCTTTCTGTGTCTCTCTCTCTCTGTGTCTCTCTCTGTCTGTGTCTCTGTCTGTGTCTCTGTCTCTGTGTCTCTCTCTTTCTGTGTCTCTGTCTCTCTCTCTGTCTGTGTCTCTGTCTCTGTGTCTCTCTCTCTGTCTGTCTCTGTGTCTCTGTGTCTCTGTCCCTCTCTCTGTGTCTCTCTGTCTCTGTGTCTCTCTCTCTGTGTCTCTGTGTCTCTCTCTCTGTCTGTGTCTCTGTCTGTGTCTCTGTCTCTGTCTGTGTCTCTCTCTCTGTGTCTCTCTCTGTCTGTGTCTCTGTCTGTGTCTCTGTCTCTCTCTCTGTGTCTGTCTGTGTCTCTGTCTGTGTCTCTGTCTCTGTCTGTGTCTCTGTGTCTGTCTGTGTCTCTGTCTGTGTCTGTGTCTCTGTCTCTGTCTCTCTCTGTCTCTGTGTCTCTGTGTCTCTGTCTCTCTCTCTCTGTGTCTCTCTCTCTGTCTGTGTCTCTGTCTCTCTCTCTGTGTCTCTGTCTCTGCATCTCTGTCTGTGTCTGTGTCTCTGTCTCTGTCTGTGTCTCTGTCTCTCTCTGTGTCTCTTTGTCTGTCTGTGTCTCTGTCTCTCTCTGTCTCTCTCTCTCTCTCTCTCTGTGTCTCTGTGTCTGTGTCTCTGTGTCTCTCTGTCTGTGTCTCTGTCTCTGTGTCTCTCTCTGTCTGTCTCTGTGTCTCTGTCTGTGTCTCTCTGTCTGTGTCTTTGTCTGTGTCTGTGTCTGTGTCTCTGTCTCTGTCTGTGTCTCTGTCTCTCTGTCTGTGTCTCTCTGTCTGTGTCTGTGTCTCTCTCTCTCTCTGTCTCTCTCTCTCTGTGTCTCTCTGTCTGTGTCTGTGTCTCTCTCTCTCTGTGTCTCTGTCTCTCTGTCTGTGTCTCTCTGTCTCTGTCTGTCTCTCTGTCTGTGTCTCTCTCTGTCTGTGTCTCTGTGTCTCTGTCTCTCTCTCTGTCTGTGTTTGTGTCTCTGTCTCTCTCTCTGTGTCTCTGTGTCTGTCTGTATCTCTGTGTCTCTGTCTCTGTCTGTGTCTCTGTGTCTGTCTGTGTCTCTGTCTCTGTGTCTCTGTCTGTGTCTCTGTCTCTGTCTCTGTTTCTCTGTCTCTCTCTCTGTGTCTCTGTCTCTGTGTCTCTCTGTCTGTGTCTGTGTCTCTGTCTGTGTCTCTGTGTCTGTCTGTGTCTCTGTCTCTCTCTCTCTGTGTCTATGTCTGTGTCTGTGTCTCTGTCTCTCTCTCTCGCTGTGTCTCTGTCTGTGTCTCTCTCTCTCTCTGTCTCTGTCTGTGTCTGTGTCTCTGTCTCTCTCTCTGTGTCTCTGTCTGTGTCTCTGTCTCTGTGTCTCTCTCTGTCTCTGTGTCTCTCTCTCTGTCTGTGTCTGTGTCTCTGTCATTGTCTGTGTCTGTGTCTCTGTCTCTCTCTGTCTCTGTCTCTGTCTCTGTGTCTGTGTCTCTGTCTCTCTCTCTCTTTGTGTCTCTGTCTCTGTCTGTGTCTGTGTCTCTGTCTCTGTCTCTCTCTGTGTCTCTCTGTCTGTGTCTGTGTCTCTCTCTCTCTCTGTGTCTCTGTCTCTCTCTCTGTGTCTGTGTCTGTGTCTGTGTCTGTGTCTGTGTCTATGTCTCTGTCTGTGTCTCTGTCTCTCTCTGTGTCTCTGTGTCTGTCTGTGTCTCTGTCTCTCTCTCTCTCTCTGTCTGTGTCTGTGTCTCTGTCTCTCTCTCTGTGTCTCTGTCTGTGTCTGTGTCTCTGTCTCTGTGTCTCTCTCTGTGTCTGTGTCTGTGTCTGTGTCTGTGTCTCTGTCTGTGTCTGTGTCTCTGTCTCTCTCTCTCTGTGTCTCTGTCTCTGTCTGTGTCTGTGTCTCTCTCTCTCTGTGTCTCTGTCTGTGTCTCTGTGTCTCTGTCTGTGTCTCTGTCTCTGTATCTGTCTGTGTCTCTGTCTCTGTCTGTGTCTCTGTGTCTGTCTGTCTGTGTCTCTGTCTCTGTCTGTCTCTCTCTCTCTCTGTGTCTCTGTCTCTGTCTGTCTGTGTCTCTGTCTCTCTCTCTGTGTCTGTCTCTCTCTTTATCTCTGTCTCTGTCTGTCTGTGTCATTGTCTCTCTCTCTGTGTCTGTTTCTCTCTGTCTGTGTCTGTGTCTCTGTCTGTGTCTGTGTCTCTGTCTCTGTCTGTGTCTCTGTCTCTGTGTCTCTCTCTTTCTGTGTCTCTGTCTCTCTCTCTGTCTGTGTCTCTGTCTCTGTGTCTCTCTCTCTGTCTGTCTCTGTGTCTCTCTCTCTCTGTGTCTCTCTCTGTGTCTCTCTCTCTCTGTGTCTCTCTGTCTCTGTGTCTCTCTCTCTGTGTCTCTGTGTCTCTCTCTCTCTGTCTGTGTCTCTGTCTGTGTCTCTGTCTCTGTCTGTGTCTCTCTCTCTGTGTATCTCTCTGTCTGTGTCTCTGTCTGTGTCTCTGTCTCTCTCTCTGTGTCTGTCTGTGTCTCTGTCTGTGTCTCTGTCTCTGTCTGTGTCTCTGTGTCTGTCTGTGTCTCTGTCTGTGTCTGTGTCTCTGTCTCTGTCTCTCTCTGTCTCTGTGTCTCTGTGTCTCTGTCTCTCTCTCTGTGTCTCTCTCTCTGTCTGTGTCTCTGTCTCTCTCTCTGTGTCTCTGTCTCTGTATCTCTGTCTGTGTCTGTGTCTCTGTCTCTGTCTGTGTCTCTGTCTCTCTCTATGTCTCTTTGTCTGTCTGTGTCTCTGTCTCTCTCTGTCTCTCTCTCTCTCTCTGTGTCTCTGTGTCTGTGTCTCTGTGTCTCTCTGTCTGTGTCTCTGTCTCTGTGTCTCTCTCTGTCTGTCTCTGTGTCTCTGTCTGTGTCTCTCTGTCTGTGTCTCGGTCTGTGTCTGTGTCTCTGTCTCTGTCTGTGTCTCTGTCTCTCTCTCTGTGTCTCTCTGTCTGTGTCTGTGTCTCTCTCTCTCTCTGTCTCTCTCTCTCTGTGTCTCTCTGTCTGTGTCTGTGTCTCTCTCTCTCTGTGTCTCTGTCTCTCTGTCTGTGTCTCTCTGTCTCTGTCTGTCTCTCTGTCTGTGTCTCTCTCTGTCTGTGTCTCTGTGTCTCTGTCTCTCTCTCTGTCTGTGTTTGTGTCTCTGTCTCTGTCTCTCTCTCTGTGTCTCTGTGTCTGTCTGTGTCTCTGTGTCTCTGTCTCTGTCTGTGTCTCTGTGTCTGTCTGTGTCTCTGTCTCTGTGTCTCTGTCTGTGTCTCTGTCTCTGTCTCTCTCTCTCTGTCTCTGTGTCTCTCTCTCTCTCTCTGTGTCTCTGTCTGTGTCTGTGTCTCTGTCTCTCTCTGTGTCTCTCTGTCTGTGTCTGTGTCTCTCTCTCTCTGTATCTCTGTTTCTCTGTCTCTCGCTCTGTGTCTCTGTCTCTGTGTCTCTCTGTCTGTGTCTGTGTCTCTGTCTGTGTCTCTGTGTCTGTCTGTGTCTCTGTCTCTCTCTCTCTGTGTCTATGTCTGTGTCTGTGTCTCTGTCTCTCTCTCTCGCTGTGTCTCTGTCTGTGTCTCTCTCTCTCTCTGTCTCTGTCTGTGTCTGTGTCTCTGTCTCTCTCTCTGTGTCTCTGTCTGTGTCTCTGTCTCTGTGTCTCTCTCTGTCTCTGTGTCTCTCTCTCTGTCTGTGTCTGTGTCTCTGTCATTGTCTGTGTCTGTGTCTGTGTCTATGTCTCTCTCTGTCTCTGTCTCTGTCTCTGTGTCTGTGTCTGTGTCTCTGTCTCTCTCTCTCTTTGTGTCTCTGTCTCTGTCTGTGTCTGTGTCTCTGTCTCTGTCTCTCTCTGTGTCTCTCTGTCTGTGTCTGTGTCTCTCTCTCTCTCTGTGTCTCTGTCTCTCTCTCTGTGTCTGTGTCTGTGTCTGTGTCTGTGTCTATGTCTCTGTCTGTGTCTCTGTCTCTCTCTGTGTCTCTGTGTCTGTCTGTGTCTCTGTCTCTCTCTGTCTCTGTCTGTGTCTGTGTCTCTGTCTCTCTCTCTGTGTCTCTGTCTGTGTCTGTGTCTCTGTCTCTGTGTCTCTCTCTGTGTCTGTGTCTGTGTCTGTGTCTCTGTCTGTGTCTGTGTCTCTGTCTCTCTCTCTCTGTGTCTCTGTCTCTGTCTGTGTCTGTGTCTCTCTCTCTCTGTGTCTCTGTGTCTCTGTCTATGTCTCTGTCTCTGTATCTGTCTGTGTCTCTGTCTCTGTCTCTGTCTCTGTCTGTGTCTCTGTGTCTGTCTGTGTCTCTGTCTCTGTCTGTCTCTCTCTCTCTCTGTGTCTCTGTCTCTGTCTGTCTGTGTCTCTGTCACTCTCTCTGTGTCTGTCTCTCTCTTTATCTCTGTCTCTGTCTGTCTGTGTCATTGTCTCTCTCTCTGTGTCTGTCTCTCTCTGTCTGTGTCTGTGTCTCTGTCTGTGTCTGTGTCTCTGTCTCTGTCTGTGTCTCTGTCTCTGTGTCTCTCTCTTTCTGTGTCTCTGTCTCTCTCTCTGTCTGTGTCTCTGTCTCTGTGTCTCTCTCTCTGTCTGTCTCTGTGTCTCTCTCTCTCTGTGTCTCTCTCTGTGTCTCTCTCTCTCTGTGTCTCTCTGTCTCTGTGTCTCTCTCTCTGTGTCTCTGTGTCTCTCTCTCTGTCTGTGTCTCTGTCTGTGTCTTTGTCTCTGTCTGTGTCTCTCTCTCTCTGTGTCTCTCTCTGTCTGTGTCTCTGTCTCTCTCTCTGTGTCTGTCTGTGTCTCTGTCTCTGTCTGTGTCTCTGTCTCTGTCTGTGTCTCTGTGTCTGTCTGTGTCTCTGTCTGTGTCTGTGTCTCTGTCTCTGTCTCTGTCTCTCTCTGTCTCTGTGTCTCTGTCTCTCTCTCTCTGTGTCTCTCTCTCTGTCTGTGTCTCTGTCTCTCTCTCTGTGTCTCTGTCTCTGTGTCTCTGTCTGTGTCTGTGTCTGTGTCTGTGTCTGTGTCTGTGTCTGTGTCTGTGTCTCTGTCTCTCTCTGTGTCTCTGTGTCTGTCTGTGTCTCTGTCTCTCTCTGTCTCTCTCTCTCTCTCTCTCTCTCTCTCTCTCTGTGTCTCTGTGTCTGTGTTTCTGTCTCTCTCTGTCTGTGTCTCTCTCTGTCTGTCTCTGTGTCTCTGTCTCTGTCTGTGTCTCTCTCTCTCTGTCTGTGTCTCGGTCTGTGTCTGTGTCTATGTCTGTGTCTCTGTCTCTGTCTGTGTCTCTGTCTCTCTCTCTGTGTCTCTGTCTGTGTCTCTGTCTGTGTCTGTCTCTGTCTCTGTGTCTGTCTGTGTCTGTGTCTCTCTCTCTCTCTGTGTCTCTGTCTGTGTCTGTGTCTCTCTCTCTCTGTGTCTCTGTCTGTGTCTCTGTCTCTGTCTCTCTCTCTCTCTGTGTCTGTGTCTGTTTCTGTGTCTCTGTCTCTCTCTCTCTGTCTGTGTCTCTGTCTCTCTCTCTGTCTGTCTCTGTGTCTCTCTCTCTGTCTGTCTCTGTGTCTCTCTCTCTCTGTGTCTCTGTCTCTGTGTCTCTCTCTCTGTCTGTGTCTCTGTCTGTGTCTCTGTCTCTGTCTGTGTCTCTCTCTCTCTGTGTCTCTCTCTGTCTGTGTCTCTGTGTCTCTGTCTCTCTCTCTGTCTGTGTCTCTGTCTCTCTCTCTGTGTCTCTGTGTCTGTCTGTGTCTCTGTGTCTCTGTGTCTGTCTGTGTCTCTGTGTCTGTCTGTGTCTCTGTCTCTGTGTCTCTGTCTCTGTGTCTCTGTCTGTGTCTCTGTCTCTGTCTCTGTCTCTCTTTCTCTGTCTCTGTGTCTCTGTCTCTCTCTCTCTGTGGCTCTGTCTGTGTCTCTGTCTCTGTCTCTCTCTGTGTCTCTCTGTCTGTGTCTGTGTCTCTCTCTCTCTGTGTCTCTGTTTCTCTGTCTCTCTCTCTGTGTCTCTGTCTCTGTCTCTCTGTCTGTGTCTGTGTCTCTGTCTCTGTCTGTGTCTCTGTGTCTGTCTGTGTCTCTGTCTCTCTCTCTCTGTGTCTATGTCTGTGTCTGTGTCTCTGTCTCTCTCTCTCGCTGTGTCTGTGTCTGTGTCTCTGTCTCTCTCTCTGTGTCTCTGTCTGTGTCTGTGTCTCTGTCATTGTCTGTGTCTGTGTCTCTGTCTCTCTCTGTCTCTGTCTCTGTCTCTGTGTCTCTGTCTCTCTCTCTCTTTGTGTCTCTGTCTCTGTCTGTGTCTGTGTCTCTGTCTCTGTCTCTCTCTGTGTCTCTCTGTCTGTGTCTGTGTCTCTCTCTCTCTCTGTGTCTCTGTCTCTCTCTCTGTGTCTCTGTGTCTGTGTCTCTGTCTGTGTCTGTGTCTCTGTCTCTCTCTGTGTCTCTGTGTCTGTCTGTGTCTCTGTCTCTCTCTCTGTGTCTCTGTCTGTGTCTGTGTCTCTGTCTCTGTGTCTCTCTCTGTGTCTGTGTCTGTGTCTGTGTCTCTGTCTGTGTCTGTGTCTCTGTCTCTCTCTCTCTGTGTCTCTGTATCTGTCTGTGTCTCTGTCTCTGTCTGTGTCTCTGTCTCTGTCTGTGTCTCTGTGTCTGTCTGTGTCTCTGTGTCTCTGTCTCTGTCTGTGTCTCTGTGTCTGTCTGTGTCTCTGTCTCTGTGTCTCTGTCTCTGTGTCTCTGTCTGTGTCTGTGTCTCTGTCTCTCTCTCTCTGTCTCTGTGTCTCTGTCTCTCTCTCTCTGTGTCTCTGTCTGTGTCTCTGTCTCTGTCTCTCTCTGTGTCTCTCTGTCTGTGTCTGTGTCTCTCTCTCTCTGTGTCTCTCTGTCTGTGTCTGTGTCTCTCTCTCTCTCTGTGTCTCTGTCTCTCTCTCTGTGTCTCTGTCTCTGTCTCTCTGTCTGTGTCTGTGTCTCTGTCTCTGTCTGTGTCTCTGTGTCTGTCTGTGTCTCTGTCTCTCTCTCTCTGTGTCTATGTCTGTGTCTGTGTCTCTGTCTCTCTCTCTTGCTGTGTCTGTGTCTGTGTCTCTGTCTCTCTCTCTGTGTCTCTGTCTGTGTCTGTGTCTCTGTCATTGTCTGTGTCTGTGTCTCTGTCTCTCTCTGTCTCTGTCTCTGTGTCTGTGTCTCTGTCTCTCTCTCTCTTTGTGTCTCTGTCTCTGTCTGTGTCTGTGTCTCTGTCTCTGTCTCTCTCTGTGTCTCTCTGTCTGTGTCTGTGTCTCTCTCTCTCTCTGTGTCTCTGTCTCTCTCTCTGTGTCTCTGTGTCTGTGTCTCTGTCTCTGTCTGTGTCTCTGTCTCTCTCTGTGTCTCTGTGTCTGTCTGTGTCTCTGTCTCTCTCTCTGTCTGTGTCTCTGTCTCTCTCTCTGTGTCTCTGTCTCTGTGTCTCTGTCTGTGTCTCTGTCTCTGTGTCTCTGTCTCTGTCTGTGTCTCTGTGTCTGTCTGTGTCTCTGTCTGTGTCTGTGTCTCTGTCTCTGTCTCTCTCTGTCTCTGTGTCTCTGTGTCTCTGTCTCTCTCTCTCTGTGTCTCTCTCTCTGTCTGTGTCTCTGTCTCTCTCTCTGTGTCTCTGTCTCTGTGTCTCTGTCTGTGTCTGTGTCTCTGTCTCTGTCTCTGTCTGTGTCTCTGTCTCTCTCTGTGTCTCTGTGTCTGTCTGTGTCTCTGTCTCTCTCTGTCTCTCTCTCTCTCTCTGTGTCTCTGTGTCTGTGTCTCTGTCTCTCTCTGTCTGTGTCTCTGTCTCTGTGTCTCTCTCTGTCTGTCTCTGTGTCTCTGTCTGTGTCTGTGTCTCTGTCTCTCTCTGTGTCTCTCTGTCTGTGTCTGTGTCTCTCTCTCTCTGTATCTCTGTTTCTCTGTCTCTCGCTCTGTGTCTCTGTCTCTGTGTCTCTCTGTCTGTGTCTGTGTCTCTGTCTGTGTCTCTGTGTCTGTCTGTGTCTCTGTCTCTCTCTCTCTGTGTCTATGTCTGTGTCTGTGTCTCTGTCTCTCTCTCTCGCTGTGTCTCTGTCTGTGTCTCTCTCTCTCTCTGTCTCTGTCTGTGTCTGTGTCTCTGTCTCTCTCTCTGTGTCTCTGTCTGTGTCTCTGTCTCTGTGTCTCTCTCTGTCTCTGTGTCTCTCTCTCTGTCTGTGTCTGTGTCTCTGTCATTGTCTGTGTCTGTGTCTGTGTCTATGTCTCTCTCTGTCTCTGTCTCTGTCTCTGTGTCTGTGTCTGTGTCTCTGTCTCTCTCTCTCTTTGTGTCTCTGTCTCTGTCTGTGTCTGTGTCTCTGTCTCTGTCTCTCTCTGTGTCTCTCTGTCTGTGTCTGTGTCTCTCTCTCTCTCTGTGTCTCTGTCTCTCTCTCTGTGTCTGTGTCTGTGTCTGTGTCTGTGTCTATGTCTCTGTCTGTGTCTCTGTCTCTCTCTGTGTCTCTGTGTCTGTCTGTGTCTCTGTCTCTCTCTGTCTCTGTCTGTGTCTGTGTCTCTGTCTCTCTCTCTGTGTCTCTGTCTGTGTCTGTGTCTCTGTCTCTGTGTCTCTCTCTGTGTCTGTGTCTGTGTCTGTGTCTCTGTCTGTGTCTGTGTCTCTGTCTCTCTCTCTCTGTGTCTCTGTCTCTGTCTGTGTCTGTGTCTCTCTCTCTCTGTGTCTCTGTGTCTCTGTCTATGTCTCTGTCTCTGTATCTGTCTGTGTCTCTGTCTCTGTCTCTGTCTCTGTCTGTGTCTCTGTGTCTGTCTGTGTCTCTGTCTCTGTCTGTCTCTCTCTCTCTCTGTGTCTCTGTCTCTGTCTGTCTGTGTCTCTGTCACTCTCTCTGTGTCTGTCTCTCTCTTTATCTCTGTCTCTGTCTGTCTGTGTCATTGTCTCTCTCTCTGTGTCTGTCTCTCTCTGTCTGTGTCTGTGTCTCTGTCTGTGTCTGTGTCTCTGTCTCTGTCTGTGTCTCTGTCTCTGTGTCTCTCTCTTTCTGTGTCTCTGTCTCTCTCTCTGTCTGTGTCTCTGTCTCTGTGTCTCTCTCTCTGTCTGTCTCTGTGTCTCTCTCTCTCTGTGTCTCTCTCTGTGTCTCTCTCTCTCTGTGTCTCTCTGTCTCTGTGTCTCTCTCTCTGTGTCTCTGTGTCTCTCTCTCTGTCTGTGTCTCTGTCTGTGTCTTTGTCTCTGTCTGTGTCTCTCTCTCTCTGTGTCTCTCTCTGTCTGTGTCTCTGTCTCTCTCTCTGTGTCTGTCTGTGTCTCTGTCTCTGTCTGTGTCTCTGTCTCTGTCTGTGTCTCTGTGTCTGTCTGTGTCTCTGTCTGTGTCTGTGTCTCTGTCTCTGTCTCTGTCTCTCTCTGTCTCTGTGTCTCTGTCTCTCTCTCTCTGTGTCTCTCTCTCTGTCTGTGTCTCTGTCTCTCTCTCTGTGTCTCTGTCTCTGTGTCTCTGTCTGTGTCTTTTTCTGTGTCTGTGTCTGTGTCTGTGTCTGTGTCTCTGTCTCTCTCTGTGTCTCTGTGTCTGTCTGTGTCTCTGTCTCTCTCTGTCTCTCTCTCTCTCTCTCTCTCTCTCTCTCTCTGTGTCTCTGTGTCTGTGTTTCTGTCTCTCTCTGTCTGTGTCTCTCTCTGTCTGTCTCTGTGTCTCTGTCTCTGTCTGTGTCTCTCTCTCTCTGTCTGTGTCTCGGTCTGTGTCTGTGTCTATGTCTGTGTCTCTGTCTCTGTCTGTGTCTCTGTCTCTCTCTCTGTGTCTCTGTCTGTGTCTCTGTCTGTGTCTGTCTCTGTCTCTGTGTCTGTCTGTGTCTGTGTCTCTCTCTCTCTCTGTGTCTCTGTCTGTGTCTGTGTCTCTCTCTCTCTGTGTCTCTGTCTGTGTCTCTGTCTCTGTCTCTCTCTCTCTCTGTGTCTGTGTCTGTTTCTGTGTCTCTGTCTCTCTCTCTCTGTCTGTGTCTCTGTCTCTCTCTCTGTCTGTCTCTGTGTCTCTCTCTCTGTCTGTCTCTGTGTCTCTCTCTCTCTGTGTCTCTGTCTCTGTGTCTCTCTCTCTGTCTGTGTCTCTGTCTGTGTCTCTGTCTCTGTCTGTGTCTCTCTCTCTCTGTGTCTCTCTCTGTCTGTGTCTCTGTGTCTCTGTCTCTCTCTCTGTCTGTGTCTCTGTCTCTCTCTCTGTGTCTCTGTGTCTGTCTGTGTCTCTGTGTCTCTGTGTCTGTCTGTGTCTCTGTGTCTGTCTGTGTCTCTGTCTCTGTGTCTCTGTCTCTGTGTCTCTGTCTGTGTCTCTGTCTCTGTCTCTGTCTCTCTTTCTCTGTCTCTGTGTCTCTGTCTCTCTCTCTCTGTGGCTCTGTCTGTGTCTCTGTCTCTGTCTCTCTCTGTGTCTCTCTGTCTGTGTCTGTGTCTCTCTCTCTCTGTGTCTCTGTTTCTCTGTCTCTCTCTCTGTGTCTCTGTCTCTGTCTCTCTGTCTGTGTCTGTGTCTCTGTCTCTGTCTGTGTCTCTGTGTCTGTCTGTGTCTCTGTCTCTCTCTCTCTGTGTCTATGTCTGTGTCTGTGTCTCTGTCTCTCTCTCTCGCTGTGTCTGTGTCTGTGTCTCTGTCTCTCTCTCTGTGTCTCTGTCTGTGTC
>NC_136540.1:23311598-23321598 GCF_910591455.1 Pholis gunnellus
TGTGTCTCTGTCTTTGTGTCTCTCTCTGTCGCTGTGTCTCTCTGTCTCTCTCTCTGTGTCTCTCTGTCTGTGTCTGTGTCTCTCTCTCTCTCTGTCTCTCTCTCTCTGTGTCTCTCTGTCTCTGTCTCTGTCTGTGTCTCTCTCTGTCTCTGTCTGTGTCTCTGTCTCTGTCTGTGTCTCTGTCTGTGTCTCTGTCTGTGTCGCTCTGTCTCTCTCTCTGTATCTCTCTGTCTCTGTCTGTGTCTCTGTCTCTCTGTGTCTCTGTCTCTGTGTCTCTGTCTGTCTCTGTCTGTGTCTGTGTCTGTGTCTCTCTCTCTCTCTCTGTGTCTCTGTCTGTGTCTCTGTCTGTTTCTGTCTCTGTCTGTGTCTCTGTGTCTGTCTGTGTCTGTGTCTGTGTCTCTCTCTCTCTCTGTGTCTCTGTCTGTGACTCTGTCTGTGTCTCTGTCTGTGTCTGTCTCTGTCTGTGTCTCTGTGTCTGTCTGTGTCTGTGTCTCTCTCTCTGTGTCTCTGTCTGTGTCTCTGTCTGTGTCTCTCTCTCTGTCTGTGTCTCTGTCTCTGTCTCTCTCTCTCTCTGTGTCTGTGTCTCTGTCTCTCTCTGTCTGTGTCTCTGTCTCTCTCTCTGTCTGTCTCTGTGTCTCTCTCTCTGTGTCTCTGTGTCTCTCTCTCTGTCTGTGTCTCTGTCTGTGTCTCTGTCTGTGTCTCTCTCTCTGTGTCTCTCTCTGTCTGTGTCTCTGTGTCTCTGTCTCTCTCTCTGTCTGTGTCTGTGTCTCTGTCTCTCTCTCTGTGTCTGTCTGTGTCTCTGTGTCTCTGTCTCTGTCTCTGTGTCTGTCTGTGTCTCTGTCTCTGTGTCTGTGTCTCTGTGTCTCTGTCTGTGTCTCAGTCTCTGTCTCTCTCTGTGTCTCTCTGTCTGTGTCTGTGTCTCTCTCTCTCTGTGTCTCTGTTTCTCTGTCTCTCTCTCTGTGTCTCTGTCTCTGTGTCTCTGTCTCTTTCTGTGTCTCTCTCTCTCTGTGTCTCTCTCTGTCTGTGTCTCTGTCTGTGTCTCTGTCTCTGTGTCTCTCTCTTTCTGTGTCTATGTCTCTCTCTCTGTCTGTGTCTCTTTCTCTGTGTCTCTCTCTCTGTCCCTCTCTGTGTCTATGTCTGTGTCTCTCTCTCTCTCTCTGTCTCTGTCTGTGTCTGTGTCTGTGTCTGTGTCTCTGTCTGTGTCTGTGTCTCTGTCTCTCTCTCTCTGTGTCTCTGTCTCTGTCTGTGTCTGTGTCTCTCTCTCTCTGTGTCTCTGTCTGTGTCTCTGTGTCTCTGTCTGTGTCTGTGTCTCTCTCTCTCTGTGTCTCTGTTTCTCTGTCTCTCTCTCTGTGTCTCTGTCTCTGTGTCTCTCTGTCTGTGTCTGTGTCTCTGTCTGTGTCTCTGTGTCTGTCTGTGTCTCTGTCTCTCTCTGTGTCTATGTCTGTGCCTGTGTCTCTGTCTCTCTCTCTCGCTGTGTCTCTGTCTGTGTCTCTCTCTCTCTCTCTGTCTCTGTCTGTGTCTGTGTCTGTGTCTGTGTCTCTGTCTGTGTCTGTGTCTCTGTCTCTCTGTGTCTCTGTCTCTGTCTGTGTCTGTGTCTCTCTCTCTCTGTGTCTCTGTCTGTGTCTCTGTGTCTCTGTCTGTGTCTCTCTCTATGTCTGTGTCTCTGTATCTGTCTGTGTCTCTGTCTCTGTCTGTGTCTCTGTGTCTGTCTCTGTCTCTGTCTGTGTCTCTGTCTCTGTCTGTCTCTCTCTCTCTCTGTGTCTCTGTCTCTGTCTGTCTGTGTCTCTGTCTCTCTCTCTGTGTCTGTCTCTCTCATTGTCTCTGTCTCTGTCTGTCTGTGTCATTGTCTCTCTCTCTGTGTCTGTCTCTCTCTGTCTGTGTCTGTGTCTCTGTCTGTGTCTCTGTCTGTGTCTCTGTCTCTGTGTCTCTCTCTTTCTGTGTCTCTGTCTCTCTCTCTGTCTGTGTCTCTGTCTCTGTGTCTCTCTCTCTGTCTGTCTCTGTGTCTCTCTCTCTCTGTGTCTCTCTCTGTGTCTCTCTCTCTCTGTGTCTCTCTGTCTCTGTGTCTCTCTCTCTGTGTCTCTGTGTCTCTCTCTCTGTCTGTGTCTCTGTCTGTGTCTCTGTCTCTTTCTGTGTCTCTCTCTCTCTGTGTCTCTCTCTGTCTGTGTCTCTGTCTGTGTCTCTGTCTCTGTGTCTCTCTCTTTCTGTGTCTCTGTCTCTCTCTCTGTCTGTGTCTCTGTCTCTGTGTCTCTCTCTCTCTGTGTCTCTCTGTCTCTGTGTCTCTCTCTCTGTGTCTCTGTGTCTCTCTCTCTGTCTGTGTCTCTGTCTGTGTCTCTGTCTCTTTCTGTGTCTCTCTCTCTCTGTGTCTCTCTCTGTCTGTGTCTCTGTCTGTGTCTCTGTCTCTGTGTCTCTCTCTTTCTGTGTCTATGTCTGTGCCTGTGTCTCTGTCTGTGTCTCTCTCTCTCTCTCTCTGTCTCTGTTTGTGTCTGTGTCTGTGTCTGTGTCTCTGTCTGTGTCTGTGTCTCTGTCTGTGTCTGTGTCTCTGTCTCTCTCTCTCTGTGTCTCTGTCTCTGTCTGTGTCTGTGTCTCTCTCTCTCTGTGTCTCTGTCTGTGTCTCTGTGTCTCTGTCTGTGTCTCTCTCTCTGTCTGTGTCTCTGTATCTGTCTGTGTCTCTGTCTCTGTCTGTGTCTCTGTGTCTGTCTCTGTCTCTGTCTGTGTCTCTGTCTCTGTCTCTGTCTGTCTCTCTCTCTCTCTGTGTCTCTGTCTCTGTCTGTCTGTGTCTCTGTCTCTCTCTCTGTGTCTGTCTCTCTCATTGTCTCTGTCTCTGTCTGTCTGTGTCATTGTCTCTCTCTCTGTGTCTGTCTCTCTCTGTCTGTGTCTATGTCTCTGTCTGTGTCTCTGTCTGTGTCTCTGTCTCTGTGTCTCTCTCTTTCTGTGTCTCTGTCTCTCTCTCTGTCTGTGTCTCTGTCTCTGTGTCTCTCTCTCTCTGTGTCTCTCTCTGTTTCTCTCTCTCTCTGTGTCTCTCTGTCTCTGTGTCTCTCTCTGTCTGTGTCTCTGTCTGTGTCTCTGTCTCTGTGTCTCTGTCCCTCTCTCTGTGTCTCTCTCTCTCTGTGTCTCTCTGTCTCTGTGTCCCTCTCTCTGTGTCTCTGTGTCTCTCTCTCTGTCTGTGTCTCTGTCTGTGTCTCTGTCTCTGTCTGTGTCTCTCTCTCTCTGTGTCTCTCTCTGTCTGTGTCTCTGTCTGTGTCTCTGTCTCTCTCTCTGTCTGTGTCTCTGTCTCTCTCTCTGTGTCTGTCTGTGTCTCTGTCTCTGTCTGTGTCTCTGTCTCTGTCTGTGTCTCTGTGTCTGTCTGTGTCTCTCTCTGTGTCTGTGTCTCTGTCTCTGTCTCTCTCTGTCTCTGTGTCTCTGTGTCTCTGTCTCTCTCTCTCTGTGTCTCTCTCTCTGTCTGTGTCTCTGTCTCTCTCTCTGTGTCTCTGTCTCTGTGTCTCTGTCTGTGTCTGTGTCTCTGTCTCTGTCTCTGTCTGTGTCTCTGTCTCTCTCTGTGTCTCTGTGTCTGTCTGTGTCTCTGTCTCTCTCTGTCAATTCAATTCAATTCAATTCAATTTGCTTTATTGGCATGAACATTTAGAAACGGTATTGCCAAAGCATCACAAAAATTAAACATACAATAATATTAATAAACAATAATATTAATACACAATAACATTAATATACAATAACATTTATATAACATCTAGATTATTCATTTTATATTTACAGTATATATATATATATATATATATATAAAGTGTGTGTGTGTGTGTGTGTGTGTGTGTGTGTGTGTGTGGGGGTCACTCACTGTCCCTCAGGTTGTGGCATGTTAACACGTATTGGGCAGCAAGGTTTGCCCGATCTCCTTCTCCGAGGAGTATTTTTAATTTTGAGTTGTCACAAAATTTTTTAAAATCTGAAATTACAGAGTCAAATTTTTTAAAGTACATGTTCCTAATTGTATTGAATGTTTCGCATTTTAGGAGGAAGTGCATCTCTGTCTCAGTCTCACCTGTCCCACAGTGACCACACATTCTGTTGTCTTTTGGTTGCCATGACTTCTTGTGTCTTCCTTTTTCGATTTCCAGTGTGTGGTCACTGAGCCTGTACTTGGTGAGGATCTGTCTCTGCTTTCTATCTCTGACAGTAGAGAGATATTCTGCCAATTCGTAATTTCTTTCTAGGGCCAGATAACATTCTAATCTACTTTGGCTTTTAGTTTCTTCTTTCCAGTGTTCCAGATAGGTTTCTTTACATCGTGTTATAATTTGTTTTACTCTGATTGGTGTTTGGAGAGCAGTGTTGTTGTGAGACTGGTCCCAGTGTGTCTGAGAGGAGGTAGTTAGTCTCAGCACCAACTGACATAGGGGACTCTTCTCTGGGCTCAGCTCTTGGGTTTGGAGGGCTTTGGAGTGGAGGGTGTCTAGGGGGCTGGATTTAAGGTGATTGAAGAATGTGAGTGCTCTCTTTTGGATGTTAATGATCAGTGGGTATCTGCCTAGTTCTGCTCTACATGCATTTGTTGGTGTGTTTCTGTGTACGTGTAAAATGTATCTGCAGAATTCTGCGTGTAAAGATTCTGTTGGATGTTTGTCCCAGCGGGTATAACTATGATGACTGAGTGGACCCCACACTTCACTACCGTAGAGCGCAATGGGCTGGATGACACTGTTAAAGATTTTAAGCCAGATTTTAATTGGGATTTGAAAATTATAAAATTTTCTCTTAATTGCATTTAGAGCTCTTCGAGCTTTTTCTTTTAGTGCATTCACTGCCATGTTGAAACTCCCTGATGCAGTTATGGTTATACCAAGATAGGTATAACTCATACTATGTTCAATGATGTTATTATTTATGGTAAACTGGTATTTGTTTTCCTGACATCTGGGGCGTTTTTGAAAAATCATGATATTAGTTTTCTTCATATTTACTGCCAGGGCCCAGTTGTGACAGAACTGTTCTACTATGTCCAGCTGTTGCTGTAGTCCTTGTTCAGTAGGAGACAGTAGAACCAGGTCATCGGCATAAAACAAACATTTCACCTCTCTATCCAGGAGGGAGAGCCCAGGAGCATCACATTGATCTAACTGAACAGCAAGTTCATTTATATATATATTGAATAAAGTCGGACTTAAATTGCAACCCTGACGAACACCTCTTTTCTGGGTGAAGAATTCAGTTTGTTTGTCTCCAATTTTAACAGCACATCTATTTTCCAAATACATTGATTTAATCAGATCATACATTTTTCCTCCTATCCCACATTGTAGAAGTCTGTAATAGAGCCCTTCATGCCAAATAGAGTCGAAAGCTTTCTTGAAATCAATAAAACAAGAGAATATTTTACCATTTTTTGTTTGGTGTACATGTTTGTTAATTAGAGTGTGAAGGGTATATACATGGTCGGTGGTCCGGTGTTTTGGGAGGAAGCCAATTTGATTTTTACTCAAGATGGAGTGTTCGTCAAGGAAATGTAGCATTCTTTTATTTAGAATACTACAGAATAGTTTACCTAGACAGCTGCTGACACAGATGCCCCGGTAGTTACTCGGGTCTGACTTGTCCCCACTCTTGTGAATGGGGGAAATGAGCCCTTTGCTCCAGATGTCTGGAAAACATCCTGATTGTAATACGATGTTGAACAACTTCAACACTGCACCCTGCATCTCTGGGGTGCTGCATTTGAGCATTTCATTTTTGATGCTGTCGGGACCACAAGCTTTCCTTGGCCGGAGAGATTTTGTCTGTGTGCTCAATTCTTCCCAAGTAATTGGGAAATCAAGGGGGTTTTGGTTGTCTTTAATTGTCTTTTCTAATGTTTGGAGTTTTTCTTTTATAATATATTGATCTGAATTAGTTCGGTTTATTGGTATGTTTTTGTACAGATTTTCAAAATGTGCTCTCCAGATGTCACCGTGCTGGATGGGTAATGCTTGTGGCTGCTTTGTGTTGAAGTTGTTCAACATATCCCAGAATTGATTTTGATCAATGGCGTTCTCAATATCTTCAAGTTTCATCTGAGTATAATTTTGTTTTTTGTTCCTAATTGTACATTTATACGTGTTTAAAACGTCATTGTACATAATGCGTAAGGCTGGGTTGTTTGGTTGGCGATGTTTTTCATTTGCTATTTTTCTCAGGTCTTTTCTGATGCTCTTGCATTCGTGATCAAACCATTTCTCAGTGTTTTGCCTTTTAACAGGCTTCCGTTTTTGTTTTATAAGGTCAGCTTGAATAGCTGCCTTGTGAAATATCATATTGATATCATCAATGGCCTTGTTTACACCATCTCTGGTGTGGATATATTGATGTTGGTCATATATATTGATATGTCATCTATCAGATCAGGTGAGTTCAAGGCCATGATGAATTTTTCTCCGCTGTCTGGGGCCCATCGGTAAGTAGGATTTAATTTAAACAGCTTACTGGGTTCCTTTTTTGTGTCATTCCTTTGACCTGAGAGTTTAAAGAACACATTTATTTGGTTGTGGTCTGAGAGGGGGGATTGTTGTCTGACAGTGAATGCACTGATAGTGGAGGGGTCCATGTCAGTGATTGCATAGTCTACTACACTAGATCCAAGAGCTGAGGAGTATGTGAATCTTCCTAAAGAGTCCCCTCTGAACCTACCGTTAACTATGTACAGGCCTAAGGCCCGGCAGAGATGCACTACCTCCTTGCCACTTTTATTTATTTCAGAGTCAAGGTTGTTCCGGTGGGTGATGGTTGGTGTGGTAAATAGGGGAGCCTGACCAAACACATGGTTGTTGCCCTGTGGGTCGATGACATCAGGTACAATTCCTGTTCGTCCATTTAGATCTCCAGTTAGGAGCACGTTTCCCTGGGCTTGGAAATACGCGATTTCTGAATGGAGAGTTTCAAAAATGTCTTCCTCAAAATAAGGAGAATCTACTGGGGGTATGTAAATAGCACAGAGATATAGATCCCGATCAGTTATTCCCAGGGTTTGATCTAACCTTAACCAAATGTGTGATTTACCCTGTTTTACGGTTGAGATCTTTTGGCAAAGGTCTCCTTTATACCACACCAAGATCCCCCCCGATGTTCTGCCTTTGCGTATGTTTTTAAATTTGATAGAGGGCACCATGACTTCATTATATCCTGGAGGACAGTGAGTGAGCAGATCATTGTGACACCATGTTTCTGTTAACACAATTATATCAACATTTTTGATAGATTTCATGAATTCAGGGTTTCCACTCTTCAGTTCAAAAGTTGAGGAGTGGAGACCCTGAATATTCCAACAGCTTATATGAAATGAACGCATTTAAAAACAATCAAAATGAACCTGTATAGTGAGACAAATATAAAAAACACCTACAACTATCTATATATTTATAATACTGAATAATAATTTTGCTTAGCTGAGCAGAAGTCGGGTGCACAGGGTGCGCAGCATCTCTCTGATGTCTCCCAGCTCAGAGGTAGCAGGGGGAGGGACTGTGGTAGTAGGCTGGGCTACAACTGCAGCATAACTCCTCTGTTTTGGGTGGGGAGGTGGGTAAGGGGCAGGTGCTGCTATATGTCTCTGCTGATGTGGGTGGGGGGGTGGGTAAGGGGCAGGTGCTGTTGCATATCTCTGCTGATGTGGGTGGGGAGGGGGGCCGGGGGCAGCTATTGCTGCATATCTCTGCTGCTGATATTGTAAAAGGTGGGCAGGAGCCGAGGAGAGGGAAGGTAGCCTCCTCTGGTTCTGCTTCATACTTGGGTGGTGGTGGGGGGGAGGAGTTCTGGGAGGTCTGGGATGGTCTCTAAAGCTCGTAGTAACGGAGGGGGTGGAAGGATTGTGTCCCAGGGCCGTGTCTTTGAGGGTCTTTGCAAATATTCCCATCCTTTCCTTGTGTAGATGGAGTCCATCATAGAGGTCCCAGGTGCCGATGGTTGGGTGGAGGGCCAGGTGGACATTAGGTAAGGGGGCACATCCTCTTCTGATCTCCATATTAATGTCATGGATGACATGGGGAGGGGTGTCCGTCCTAGGCAGCAGGGTGGAGATCACAATGCGGGTGTCAGGGAATTCTTTACTGGCCTGCTCTGCCATCTTCCTCACTGCCTCAGCAGTGTTCTTACGGAGGCTGTGCAGGTCATTTGTTCCTGTGTGGATCACCATGTATTCAGGGCTCCTGAAAGTCTCCTTTTTTAACAGCTTCATTGCCTGGCCTGTGGTGCTGCAGCGTTTAGAAAGCACTTTTTTACCAGGAAAAAGCTTGTTTGTGTCCAGGAATTTCCCATTAGAGTCAGTCAACAGGACCACTTGTGGGGCTTGGTCTTCAGGTTGAGTGGAGGAAAGCTGGGATGGGCAGAGCTGGCTGTTGGTAGCTGGCTGTGTGGATGTATCAGGAGGTGCCAGGGTGCTGTTGGGCTGGGTGTAGAGCAGAAGGGGTGGGACAGAGACAGGGCAGGGGTTTGGGACACTGGCAGGGAGAGTTTGTGTCTCTGTACTTCTCATTGTTGGGACGGATGAGAGTTGGTCTGTCAGGCGTTGGACTTGTCTGGTGAAGCTCCTTTCTCTATTCTCAGCATCCTCCTTCACTTTGGCTAACTGAGTACGGAGCACACTGTTCTCCTGTTTGAGTGCCTCTACACTTCCTCTGAGGTCAGATGCCAAGGCCTGGTTGTCTCTCTTGAGCTGCTGGAGCTCCTCTTTAAGCTGTTGTAGAGTGTTGTCTGGGGGGTCAGACAGTCTGGCCTGGGTCAGCTCTTTGAATTCAGCAAAGTCCAGCTCCAGCAGGGCCATAGTCTCCTTCAGCTTGTTGGTGGAGTTGGCAGGTGTGGGAGGGGCAGAGATGGCCAAGGTGGTGAGGTTCTCTACTGGGTTATCATCATCTTCACTGTCAGAGGGGACATGGATCCTCTTGGTGCCCAGCTCAGCTTTCAACAGTGGGAATACCTCTTCAAAGGACTCCAGGTTGGTTTCATTCCCTTGGACCATTACCTTTCCTTTGGTGTAGTATGTGATGGAAAGCAGAGGGTCATCCTTGTCAACCCTGTCTGTCTCTCTCTCTCTCTCTGTCTCTCTCTCTCTCTCTCTGTGTCTCTGTGTCTGTGTCTCTGTCTCTCTCTGTCTGTGTCTCTGTCTCTGTGTCTCTCTCTGTCTGTCTCTGTGTCTCTGTCTGTGTCTCTCTCTCTCTGTCTGTGTCTCGGTCTGTGTCTGTGTCTGTGTCTCTGTTTCTGTCTGTGTCTCTGTCTCTCTCTCTGTGTCTCTCTGTCTGTGTCTGTGTCTCTCTCTCTCTCTGTCTCTCTCTCTGTGTCTCTCTGTCTGTGTCTGTGTCTCTCTATCTCTGTGTCTCTGTCTCTGTGTCTGTGTCTCTGTCTCTGTGTCTCTGTCTCTGTGTCTCTCTCTCTGTCTGTGTCTCTGTGTCTCTCTCTCTGTCTGTGTCTCTCTGTCTCTGTCTGTCTCTCTGTCTGTGTCTCTCTCTGTCTGTGTCTCTGTGTCTCTGTCTCTCTCTCTGTCTGTGTCTGTGTCTCTGTCTCTCTCTCTGTGTCTCTGTGTCTGTCTGTGTCTCTGTGTCTCTGTCTCTGTCTGTGTCTCTGTGTCTGTCTGTGTCTCTGTCTCTGTGTCTCTGTCTGTGTCTCTGTCTCTGTCTCTCTCTCTCTGTCTCTGTGTCTCTCTCTCTCTCTCTCTGTGTCTCTGTCTGTGTCTCTGTCTCTGTCTCTCTCTGTGTCTCTCTGTCTGTGTCTGTGTCTCTCTCTCTCTGTATCTCTGTTTCTCTGTCTCTCTCTCTGTGTCTCTGTCTCTGTGTCTCTCTGTCTGTGTCTGTGTCTCTGTCTGTGTCTCTGTGTCTGTCTGTGTCTCTGTCTCTCTCTCTCTGTGTCTATGTCTGTGTCTGTGTCTCTGTCTCTCTCTCTCTCGCTGTGTCTCTGTCTGTGTCTCTCTCTCTCTCTGTCTCTGTCTGTGTCTGTGTCTCTGTCTCTCTCTCTGTGTCTCTGTCTGTGTCTCTGTCTCTGTGTCTCT
>NC_136540.1:23326598-23329098 GCF_910591455.1 Pholis gunnellus
CTGTGTCTCTGTCTGTGTCTCTGTGTCTCTGTCTGTGTCTCTGTCTCTGTATCTGTCTGTGTCTCTGTCTCTGTCTCTGTCTCTGTCTCTGTCTCTGTCTCTGTCTCTGTGTCTGTCTGTCTGTGTCTCTGTCTCTGTCTGTCTCTCTCTCTCTCTCTGTGTCTCTGTCTCTGTCTGTCTGTGTCTCTGTCTCTCTCTCTGTGTCTGTCTCTCTCTTTGTCTCTGTCTGTGTCTGTCTGTGTCATTGTCTCTCTCTCTGTGTCTGTCTCTCTCTGTCTATGTCTGTGTCTGTGTCTGTGTCTGTGTCTCTGTCTCTGTCTGTGTCTCTGTCTCTGTGTCTCTCTCTTTCTGTGTCTCTGTCTCTCTCTCTGTCTGTGTCTCTGTCTCTGTGTCTCTCTCTCTGTCTGTCTCTGTGTCTCTCTCTCTCTGTGTCTCTCTCTGTGTCTCTCTCTCTCTGTGTCTCTCTGTCTCTGTGTCTCTCTCTCTGTGTCTCTGTGTCTCTCTCTCTGTCTGTGTCTCTGTCTGTGTCTCTGTCTCTGTCTGTGTCTCTCTCTCTCTGTGTCTCTCTCTGTCTGTGTCTGTGTCTGTGTCTCTGTCTCTCTCTGTGTCTCTGTGTCTGTCTGTGTCTCTGTCTCTCTCTGTCTCTCTCTCTCTCTCTGTGTCTCTGTGTCTGTGTTTCTGTCTCTCTCTGTCTGTGTCTCTGTCTCTGTGTCTCTCTCTGTCTGTCTCTGTGTCTCTGTCTCTGTCTGTGTCTCTCTCTCTCTGTCTGTGTCTCGGTCTGTGTCTGTGTCTATGTCTGTGTCTCTGTCTCTGTCTCTGTCTGTGTCTCTGTCTCTCTCTCTGTGTCTCTGTCTGTGTCTCTGTCTGTGTCTGTCTCTGTCTGTGTCTCTGTCTCTGTGTCTGTCTGTGTCTGTGTCTCTCTCTCTCTCTGTGTCTCTGTCTGTGTCTGTGTCTCTCTCTCTCTGTGTCTCTGTCTGTGTCTCTGTCTGTGTCTCTGTCTCTGTCTCTCTCTCTCTCTGTGTCTGTGTCTGTTTCTGTGTCTCTGTCTCTCTCTCTCTGTCTGTGTCTCTGTCTCTCTCTCTGTCTGTCTCTGTGTCTCTCTCTCTGTCTGTCTCTGTGTCTCTCTCTCTCTGTGTCTCTGTCTCTGTGTCTCTCTCTCTGTCTGTGTCTCTGTCTGTGTCTCTGTCTCTGTCTGTGTCTCTCTCTCTCTGTGTCTCTCTCTGTCTGTGTCTCTGTGTCTCTGTCTCTCTCTCTGTCTGTGTCTGTGTCTCTGTCTCTCTCTCTGTGTCTCTGTGTCTGTCTGTGTCTCTGTGTCTCTGTCTCTGTCTGTGTCTATGTGTCTGTCTGTGTCTCTGTCTCTGTGTCTCTGTCTGTGTCTCTGTCTCTGTCTCTGTCTCTCTCTCTCTGTCTCTGTGTCTCTGTCTCTCTCTCTCTGTGTCTCTGTCTGTGTCTCTGTCTCTGTCTCTCTCTGTGTCTCTCTGTCTGTGTCTGTGTCTCTCTCTCTCTGTGTCTCTGTCTCTGTCTCTCTGTCTGTGTCTGTGTCTCTGTCTCTGTCTGTGTCTCTGTGTCTGTCTGTGTCTCTGTCTCTCTCTCTCTGTGTCTATGTCTGTGTCTGTGTCTCTGTCTCTCTCTCTCGCTGTGTCTGTGTCTGTGTCTCTGTCTCTCTCTCTGTGTCTCTGTCTGTGTCTGTGTCTCTGTCATTGTCTGTGTCTGTGTCTCTGTCTCTCTCTGTCTCTGTCTCTGTCTCTGTCTCTGTCTCTGTCTCTGTCTCTGTGTCTGTGTCTGTGTCTCTCTCTCTCTCTGTGTCTCTGTCTCTCTCTCTGTGTCTCTGTGTCTCTGTCTCTGTCTGTGTCTCTGTCTTTCTCTGTGTCTCTGTGTCTGTCTGTGTCTCTGTCTCTCTCTCTCTCTCTCTCTCTCTCTCTCTCTCTGTCTGTGTCTCTGTCTCTCTCTCTGTGTCTCTGTCTGTGTCTGTGTCTCTGTCTCTGTGTCTCTCTCTGTGTCTGTGTCTGTGTCTGTGTCTGTGTCTGTGTCTCTGTCTCTCTCTGTGTCTCTGTGTCTGTCTGTGTCTCTGTCTCTCTCTGTCTCTCTCTGTCTCTCTCTCTCTCTCTCTCTCTCTCTCTGTGTCTCTGTGTCTCTGTTTCTGTCTCTCTCTGTCTGTGTCTCTGTCTCTGTGTCTCTCTCTGTCTGTCTCTGTGTCTCTGTCTCTGTCTGTGTCTCTCTCTCTCTGTCTGTGTCTCGGTCTGTGTCTATGTCTGTGTCTCTGTCTCTGTCTGTGTCTCTGTCTCTCTCTCTGTGTCTCTGTCTGTGTCTCTGTCTGTGTCTGTCTCTGTCTGTGTCTCTGTCTCTGTGTCTGTCTGTGTCTGTGTCTCTCTCTCTCTCTGTGTCTCTGTCTGTGTCTCTGTCTGTGTCTCTGTCTCTGTCTCTCTCTCTCTCTGTGTCTGTGTCTTTTTCTGTGTCTCTGTCTCTCTCTCTCTGTCTGTGTCTCTGTCTCTCTCTCTGT
>NC_136540.1:23334098-23336598 GCF_910591455.1 Pholis gunnellus
GTCTGTGTCTCTGTCTCTGTGTCTCTCTGTCTGTGTCTGTGTCTCTCTCTCTCTGTGTCTCTGTTTCTCTGTCTCTCTCTCTGTGTCTCTGTCTCTGTCTCTCTGTCTGTGTCTGTGTCTCTGTCTCTGTCTGTGTCTCTGTGTCTGTCTGTGTCTCTGTCTCTCTCTCTCTGTGTCTATGTCTGTGTCTGTGTCTCTGTCTCTCTCTCTCGCTGTGTCTGTGTCTGTGTCTCTGTCTCTCTCTCTGTGTCTCTGTCTGTGTCTGTGTCTCTGTCATTGTCTGTGTCTCTGTCTCTCTCTGTCTCTGTCTCTGTCTCTGTCTCTGTGTCTGTGTCTCTGTCTCTCTCTCTCTCTTTGTGTCTCTGTCTCTGTCTGTGTCTGTGTCTCTGTCTCTGTCTCTCTCTGTGTCTCTCTGTCTGTGTCTGTGTCTCTCTCTCTCTCTGTGTCTCTGTCTCTCTCTCTGTGTCTCTGTGTCTGTGTCTCTGTGTCTGTCTGTGTCTCTGTCTCTCTCTCTCTCTCTCTCTGTCTGTGTCTCTGTCTCTGTCTCTGTGTCTCTCTCTGTGTCTGTGTCTGTGTCTGTGTCTCTGTCTGTGTCTGTGTCTCTGTCTCTCTCTCTCTGTGTCTCTGTCTCTGTCTGTGTCTGTGTCTCTCTCTCTCTGTGTCTCTGTCTGTGTCTCTGTGTCTCTGTCTGTGTCTCTCTCTGTCTGTGTCTCTGTCTCTGTATCTGTCTGTGTCTCTGTCTCTGTCTGTGTCTGTGTCTCTCTCTCTGTCTGTGTCTCTCTGTCTCTCTCTCTGTCTGTGTCTCTCTGTCTCTGTCTGTCTCTCTGTCTGTGTCTCTCTCTGTCTGTGTCTCTGTGTCTCTGTCTCTCTCTCTGTCTGTCTGTGTCTCTGTGTCTCTGTCTCTGTCTGTGTCTCTGTGTCTGTCTGTGTCTCTGTCTCTGTGTCTCTGTCTGTGTCTCTGTCTCTGTCTCTCTCTCTCTGTCTCTGTGTCTCTCTCTCTCTCTCTCTCTCTCTCTCTGTGTCTCTGTCTGTGTCTCTGTCTCTGTCTCTCTCTGTGTCTCTCTGTCTGTGTCTGTCTCTCTCTCTCTGTATCTCTGTTTCTCTGTCTCTCTCTGTCTGTGTCTGTGTCTCTGTCTGTGTCTCTGTGTCTGTCTGTGTCTCTGTCTCTCTCTCTCTGTGTCTATGTCTGTGTCTGTGTCTCCGTCTCTCTCCCTCGCTGTGTCTCTGTCTGTGTCTCTCTCTCTCTCTGTCTCTTTCTCTGTCTGTGTCTGTGTCTCTGTCTCTCTCTCTGTGTCTCTGTCTGTGTCTCTGTCTCTGTGTCTCTCTCTGTCTCTGTGTCTCTCTCTCTATCTGTGTCTGTGTCTCTGTCATTGTCTGTGTCTGTGTCTCTGTCTCTCTCTGTCTCTGTCTCTGT
The DNA here is from genome assembly GCF_910591455.1 of Pholis gunnellus. Taxonomy (NCBI): domain Eukaryota; kingdom Metazoa; phylum Chordata; class Actinopteri; order Perciformes; family Pholidae; genus Pholis; species Pholis gunnellus. The sequence continues at coordinate 23,335,513 of NC_136540.1, forward strand.
CTCTGTGTCTGTGTCTGTGTCTCTGTCTCTCTCTCTCTTTGTGTCTCTGTCTCTGTCTGTGTCTGTGTCTCTGTCTCTGTTTCTCTCTGTGTCTCTCTGTCTGTGTCTGTGTCTCTCTCTCTCTGTGTCTCTGTCTCTCTCTCTGTGTCTCTGTGTCTGTGTCTGTGTCTGTGTCTCTGTCTCTGTCTGTGTCTGTCTCTCTCTGTGTCTCTGTGTCTGTCTGTGTCTCTGTCTCTCTCTCTCTCTGTCTGTGTCTGTGTCTCTGTCTCTCTCTCTGTGTCTCTGTCTGTGTCTGTGTCTCTGTCTCTGTGTCTCTCTCTGTGTCTGTGTCTGTGTCTGTGTCTCTGTCTGTGTCTGTGTCTCTGTCTCTCTCTCTCTGTGTCTCTGTCTCTGTCTGTGTCTGTGTCTCTCTCTCTCTGTGTCTCTGTCTGTGTCTCTGTGTCTCTGTCTGTGTCTCTGTCTCTGTATCTGTCTGTGTCTCTGTCTCTGTCTCTGTCTGTGTCTCTGTGTCTGTCTGTCTGTGTCTCTGTCTCTGTCTCTGTCTGTCTCTCTCTCTGTGTCTCTGTCTGTCTGTCTGTGTCTCTGTCTCTCTCTCTGTGTCTGTCTCTCTCTTTGTCTCTGTCTCTGTCTGTCTGTGTCATTGTCTCTGTCTGTCTGTGTCATTGTCTCTCTCTCTGTGTCTGTCTCTCTCTGTCTGTGTCTGTGTCTCTGTCTCTGTCTGTGTCTCTGTCTCTGTGTCTCTCTCTTTCTGTGTCTCTGTCTCTCTCTCTGTCTGTGTCTCTGTCTCTGTGTCTCTCTGTCTCTGTGTCTCTCTCTCTGTGTCTCTGTGTCTCTCTCTCTGTCTGTGTCTCTGTCTGTGTCTCTGTCTCTCTCTCTGTGTCTTTCTGTGTCTCTGTCTCTGTCTGTGTCTCTGTCTCTGTCTGTGTCTCTGTGTCTGTCTGTGTCTCTGTCTGTGTCTGTGTCTCTGTCTCTGTCTCTCTCTGTCTCTGTGTCTCTGTCTCTCTCTCTCTGTGTCTCTCTCTCTGTCTGTGTCTCTGTCTCTCTCTCTGTGTCTCTGTCTCTGTGTCTCTGTCTGTGTCTGTGTCT
>NC_136540.1:23339098-23399098 GCF_910591455.1 Pholis gunnellus
CTCTCTCTCTGTGTCTCTGTGTCTGTCTGTGTCTCTGTGTCTCTGTCTCTGTCTGTGTCTCTGTGTCTGTCTGTGTCTCTGTCTCTGTCTCTCTCTCTGTCTCTGTGTCTCTGTCTCTCTCTCTCTGTGTCTCTGTCTGTGTCTCTGTCTCTGTGTCTCTCTGTCTGTGTCTGTGTCTCTCTCTCTCTGTGTCTCTGTTTCTCTGTCTCTCTCTCTGTGTCTCTGTCTCTGTCTCTCTGTCTGTGTCTGTGTCTCTGTCTCTGTCTGTGTCTCTGTGTCTGTCTGTGTCTCTGTCTCTCTCTCTCTGTGTCTATGTCTGTGTCTGTGTCTCTGTCTCTCTCTCTCGCTGTGTCTGTGTCTGTGTCTCTGTCTCTCTCTCTGTGTCTCTGTCTGTGTCTGTGTCTCTGTCATTGTCTGTGTCTCTGTCTCTCTCTGTCTCTGTCTCTGTCTCTGTCTCTGTGTCTGTGTCTCTGTCTCTCTCTCTCTCTTTGTGTCTCTGTCTCTGTCTGTGTCTGTGTCTCTGTCTCTGTCTCTCTCTGTGTCTCTCTGTCTGTGTCTGTGTCTCTCTCTCTCTCTGTGTCTCTGTCTCTCTCTCTGTGTCTCTGTGTCTGTGTCTCTGTGTCTGTCTGTGTCTCTGTCTCTCTCTCTCTCTCTCTCTGTCTGTGTCTCTGTCTCTGTCTCTGTGTCTCTCTCTGTGTCTGTGTCTGTGTCTGTGTCTCTGTCTGTGTCTGTGTCTCTGTCTCTCTCTCTCTGTGTCTCTGTCTCTGTCTGTGTCTGTGTCTCTCTCTCTCTGTGTCTCTGTCTGTGTCTCTGTGTCTCTGTCTGTGTCTCTCTCTGTCTGTGTCTCTGTCTCTGTATCTGTCTGTGTCTCTGTCTCTGTCTGTGTCTGTGTCTCTCTCTCTGTCTGTGTCTCTCTGTCTCTCTCTCTGTCTGTGTCTCTCTGTCTCTGTCTGTCTCTCTGTCTGTGTCTCTCTCTGTCTGTGTCTCTGTGTCTCTGTCTCTCTCTCTGTCTGTCTGTGTCTCTGTGTCTCTGTCTCTGTCTGTGTCTCTGTGTCTGTCTGTGTCTCTGTCTCTGTGTCTCTGTCTGTGTCTCTGTCTCTGTCTCTCTCTCTCTGTCTCTGTGTCTCTCTCTCTCTCTCTCTCTCTCTCTCTGTGTCTCTGTCTGTGTCTCTGTCTCTGTCTCTCTCTGTGTCTCTCTGTCTGTGTCTGTCTCTCTCTCTCTGTATCTCTGTTTCTCTGTCTCTCTCTGTCTGTGTCTGTGTCTCTGTCTGTGTCTCTGTGTCTGTCTGTGTCTCTGTCTCTCTCTCTCTGTGTCTATGTCTGTGTCTGTGTCTCCGTCTCTCTCCCTCGCTGTGTCTCTGTCTGTGTCTCTCTCTCTCTCTGTCTCTTTCTCTGTCTGTGTCTGTGTCTCTGTCTCTCTCTCTGTGTCTCTGTCTGTGTCTCTGTCTCTGTGTCTCTCTCTGTCTCTGTGTCTCTCTCTCTATCTGTGTCTGTGTCTCTGTCATTGTCTGTGTCTGTGTCTCTGTCTCTCTCTGTCTCTGTCTCTGTCTCTGTGTCTGTGTCTGTGTCTCTGTCTCTCTCTCTCTTTGTGTCTCTGTCTCTGTCTGTGTCTGTGTCTCTGTCTCTGTTTCTCTCTGTGTCTCTCTGTCTGTGTCTGTGTCTCTCTCTCTCTGTGTCTCTGTCTCTCTCTCTGTGTCTCTGTGTCTGTGTCTGTGTCTGTGTCTCTGTCTCTGTCTGTGTCTGTCTCTCTCTGTGTCTCTGTGTCTGTCTGTGTCTCTGTCTCTCTCTCTCTCTGTCTGTGTCTGTGTCTCTGTCTCTCTCTCTGTGTCTCTGTCTGTGTCTGTGTCTCTGTCTCTGTGTCTCTCTCTGTGTCTGTGTCTGTGTCTGTGTCTCTGTCTGTGTCTGTGTCTCTGTCTCTCTCTCTCTGTGTCTCTGTCTCTGTCTGTGTCTGTGTCTCTCTCTCTCTGTGTCTCTGTCTGTGTCTCTGTGTCTCTGTCTGTGTCTCTGTCTCTGTATCTGTCTGTGTCTCTGTCTCTGTCTCTGTCTGTGTCTCTGTGTCTGTCTGTCTGTGTCTCTGTCTCTGTCTCTGTCTGTCTCTCTCTCTGTGTCTCTGTCTGTCTGTCTGTGTCTCTGTCTCTCTCTCTGTGTCTGTCTCTCTCTTTGTCTCTGTCTCTGTCTGTCTGTGTCATTGTCTCTGTCTGTCTGTGTCATTGTCTCTCTCTCTGTGTCTGTCTCTCTCTGTCTGTGTCTGTGTCTCTGTCTCTGTCTGTGTCTCTGTCTCTGTGTCTCTCTCTTTCTGTGTCTCTGTCTCTCTCTCTGTCTGTGTCTCTGTCTCTGTGTCTCTCTGTCTCTGTGTCTCTCTCTCTGTGTCTCTGTGTCTCTCTCTCTGTCTGTGTCTCTGTCTGTGTCTCTGTCTCTCTCTCTGTGTCTTTCTGTGTCTCTGTCTCTGTCTGTGTCTCTGTCTCTGTCTGTGTCTCTGTGTCTGTCTGTGTCTCTGTCTGTGTCTGTGTCTCTGTCTCTGTCTCTCTCTGTCTCTGTGTCTCTGTCTCTCTCTCTCTGTGTCTCTCTCTCTGTCTGTGTCTCTGTCTCTCTCTCTGTGTCTCTGTCTCTGTGTCTCTGTCTGTGTCTGTGTCTGTGTCTGTGTCTCTGTCTCTCTCTGTGTCTCTGTGTCAGTCTGTGTCTCTGTTTCTCTCTGTCTCTCTCTCTCTCTCTCTCTCTCTCTGTGTCTCTGTGTCTGTGTTTCTGTCTCTCTCTGTCTGTGTCTCTGTCTCTGTGTCTCTCTCTGTCTGTCTCTGTGTCTCTGTCTGTGTCTCTCTCTCTCTGTCTGTGTCTCGGTCTGTGTCTGTGTCTATGTCTGTGTCTCTGTCTCTGTCTGTGTCTCTGTGTCTCTGTCTGTGTCTCTGTCTGTGTCTGTCTCTGTCTGTGTCTCTGTCTCTGTGTCTGTCTGTGTCTCTGTGTCTGTGTCTCTGTGTCTGTCTGTGTCTCTGTCTCTCTCTCTCTGTGTCTATGTCTGTGTCTGTGTCTCTGTCTCTCTCTCTCGCTGTGTCTGTGTCTGTGTCTCTGTCTCTCTCTCTGTGTCTCTGTCTGTGTCTGTGTCTCTGTCATTGTCTGTGTCTGTGTCTCTGTCTCTCTCTGTCTCTGTCTCTGTCTCTGTCTCTGTCTCTGTGTCTGTGTCTCTGTCTCTCTCTCTCTTTGTGTCTCTGTCTCTGTCTGTGTCTGTGTCTCTGTCTCTGTCTCTCTCTGTGTCTCTCTGTCTGTGTCTGTGTCTCTCTCTCTCTCTGTGTCTCTGTCTCTCTCTCTGTGTCTCTGTGTCTCTGTCTCTGTCTGTGTCTCTGTCTTTCTCTGTGTCTCTGTGTCTGTCTGTGTCTCTGTCTCTCTCTCTCTCTCTCTCTCTCTCTCTGTCTGTGTCTCTGTCTCTCTCTCTGTGTCTCTGTCTGTGTCTGTGTCTCTGTCTCTGTGTCTCTCTCTGTGTCTGTGTCTGTGTCTGTGTCTCTGTCTCTCTCTGTGTCTCTGTGTCTGTCTGTGTCTCTGTCTCTCTCTGTCTCTCTCTGTCTCTCTCTCTCTCTCTCTCTCTCTCTCTGTGTCTCTGTGTCTGTGTTTCTGTCTCTCTCTGTCTGTGTCTCTGTCTCTGTGTCTCTCTCTGTCTGTCTCTGTGTCTCTGTCTCTGTCTGTGTCTCTCTCTCTCTGTCTGTGTCTCGGTCTGTGTCTATGTCTGTGTCTCTGTCTCTGTCTGTGTCTCTGTCTCTCTCTCTGTGTCTCTGTCTGTGTCTCTGTCTGTGTCTGTCTCTGTCTGTGTCTCTGTCTCTGTGTCTGTCTGTGTCTGTGTCTCTCTCTCTCTCTGTGTCTCTGTCTGTGTCTGTGTCTCTCTCTCTCTGTGTCTCTGTCTGTGTCTCTGTCTGTGTCTCTGTCTCTGTCTCTCTCTCTCTCTGTGTCTGTGTCTTTTTCTGTGTCTCTGTCTCTCTCTCTCTGTCTGTGTCTCTGTCTCTCTCTCTGTCTGTCTCTGTGTCTCTCTCTCTGTCTGTCTCTGTGTCTCTCTCTCTCTGTGTCTCTGTCTCTGTGTCTCTCTCTCTGTCTGTGTCTCTGTCTGTGTCTCTGTCTCTGTCTGTGTCTCTCTCTCTCTGTGTCTCTCTCTGTCTGTGTCTCTGTGTCTCTGTCTCTCTCTCTGTCTGTGTCTGTGTCTCTGTCTCTCTCTCTGTGTCTCTGTGTCTGTCTGTGTCTCTGTGTCTCTGTCTCTGTCTGTGTCTCTGTGTCTGTCTGTGTCTCTGTCTCTGTGTCTCTGTCTGTGTCTCTGTCTCTGTCTCTCTCTCTCTGTCTCTGTGTCTCTGTCTCTCTCTCTCTGTGTCTCTGTCTGTGTCTCTGTCTCTGTCTCTCTCTGTGTCTCTCTGTCTGTGTCTGTGTCTCTCTCTCTCTGTGTCTCTGTTTCTCTGTCTCTCTCTGTGTCTCTGTCTCTGTCTCTCTGTCTGTGTCTATGTCTCTGTCTCTGTCTGTGTCTCTGTGTCTGTCTGTGTCTCTGTCTCTCTCTCTCTGTGTCTATGTCTGTGTTTGTGTCTCTGTCTCTCTCTCTCGCTGTGTCTGTGTCTGTGTCTCTGTCTCTCTGTGTCTCTGTCTGTGTCTGTGTCTCTGTCATTGTCTGTGTCTGTGTCTCTGTCTCTCTCTGTCTCTGTCTCTGTCTCTGTGTCTGTGTCTCTGTCTCTCTCTCTCTTTGTGTCTCTGTCTCTGTCTGTGTCTGTGTCTCTGTCTCTGTCTCTCTCTGTGTCTCTCTGTCTGTGTCTGTGTCTCTCTCTCTCTCTGTGTCTCTGTCTCTCTCTCTGTGTCTCTGTGTCTCTGTCTCTGTCTGTGTCTCTGTCTCTCTCTGTGTCTCTGTGTCTGTCTGTGTCTCTGTCTCTCTCTCTCTCTCTCTCTCTCTCTCTCTCTCTGTCTGTGTCTCTGTCTCTCTCTCTGTGTCTCTGTCTGTGTCTGTGTCTCTGTCTCTGTGTCTCTCTCTGTGTCTGTGTCTGTGTCTGTGTCTCTGTCTGTGTCTGTGTCTCTGTCTCTCTCTCTCTGTGTCTCTGTCTCTGTCTGTGTCTGTGTCTCTCTCTCTCTGTGTCTCTGTCTGTGTCTCTGTGTCTCTGTCTGTGTCTCTCTCTCTGTCTGTGTCTCTGTCTCTGTATCTGTCTGTGTCTCTGTCTCTGTCTGTGTCTCTGTCTCTGTCTGTGTCTCTGTGTCTCTGTGTCTGTCTGTGTCTCTGTGTCTCTGTCTCTGTCTGTGTCTCTGTGTCTGTCTGTGTCTCTGTCTCTGTGTCTCTGTCTCTGTGTCTCTGTCTCTGTGTCTCTGTCTCTGTCTCTGTCTCTGTCTCTCTCTCTCTGTCTCTGTGTCTCTGTCTCTCTCGCTCTGTGTCTCTGTCTGTGTCTCTGTCTCTGTCTCTCTCTGTGTCTCTCTGTCTGTGTCTGTGTCTCTCTCTCTCTGTGTCTCTGTTTCTCTGTCTCTCTCTCTGTGTCTCTGTCTCTCTGTCTGTGTCTGTGTCTCTGTCTCTGTCTGTGTCTCTGTGTCTGTCTGTGTCTCTGTCTCTCTCTCTCTGTGTCTATGTCTGTGTCTGTGTCTCTGTCTCTCTCTCTCGCTGTGTCTGTGTCTGTGTCTCTGTCTCTCTCTCTGTGTCTCTGTCTGTGTCTGTGTCTCTGTCATTGTCTGTGTCTGTGTCTCTGTCTCTCTCTGTCTCTGTGTCTCTCTCTGTGTCTGTGTCTGTGTCTGTGTCTCTGTCTGTGTCTGTGTCTCTGTCTCTCTCTCTCTGTGTCTCTGTCTCTGTCTGTGTCTGTGTCTCTCTCTCTCTGTGTCTCTGTCTGTGTCTCTGTGTCTCTGTCTGTGTCTCTCTCTCTGTCTGTGTCTCTGTCTCTGTATCTGTCTGTGTCTCTGTCTCTGTCTCTGTCTGTGTCTCTGTCTCTGTCTGTGTCTCTGTGTCTCTGTGTCTGTCTGTGTCTCTGTGTCTCTGTCTCTGTCTGTGTCTCTGTGTCTGTCTGTGTCTCTGTCTCTGTCTGTGTCTCTGTGTCTGTCTGTGTCTCTGTCTCTGTGTCTCTGTCTCTGTGTCTCTGTCTCTGTGTCTCTGTCTCTGTCTCTGTCTCTGTCTCTCTCTCTCTGTCTCTGTGTCTCTGTCTCTCTCGCTCTGTGTCTCTGTCTGTGTCTCTGTCTCTGTCTCTCTCTGTGTCTCTCTGTCTGTGTCTGTGTCTCTCTCTCTCTGTGTCTCTGTTTCTCTGTCTCTCTCTCTGTGTCTCTGTCTCTGTCTCTCTGTCTGTGTCTGTGTCTCTGTCTCTGTCTGTGTCTCTGTGTCTGTCTGTGTCTCTGTCTCTCTCTCTCTGTGTCTATGTCTGTGTCTGTGTCTCTGTCTCTCTCTCTCGCTGTGTCTGTGTCTGTGTCTCTGTCTCTCTCTCTGTGTCTCTGTCTGTGTCTGTGTCTCTGTCATTGTCTGTGTCTGTGTCTCTGTCTCTCTCTGTCTCTGTCTCTGTCTCTGTCTCTGTCTCTGTCTCTGTGTCTGTGTCTCTGTCTCTCTCTCTCTTTGTGTCTCTGTCTCTGTCTGTGTCTGTGTCTCTGTCTCTGTCTCTCTCTGTGTCTCTCTGTCTGTGTCTGTGTCTCTCTCTCTCTCTGTGTCTCTGTCTCTCTCTCTGTGTCTCTGTGTCTGTGTCTCTGTCTCTGTCTGTGTCTCTGTCTCTCTCTGTGTCTCTGTGTCTGTCTGTGTCTCTGTCTCTCTCTCTGTCTGTGTCTCTGTCTCTCTCTCTGTGTCTGTCTGTGTCTCTGTCTCTGTCTGTGTCTCTGTGTCTGTCTGTGTCTCTGTCTGTGTCTGTGTCTCTGTCTCTGTCTCTCTCTGTCTCTGTGTCTCTGTCTCTCTCTCTCTGTGTCTCTCTCTCTGTCTGTGTCTCTGTCTCTCTCTCTGTGTCTCTGTCTCTGTGTCTCTGTCTGTGTCTGTGTCTCTGTCTCTGTCTCTGTCTGTGTCTCTGTCTCTCTCTGTGTCTCTGTGTCTGTCTGTGTCTCTGTCTCTCTCTGTCTCTCTCTCTCTCTCTCTCTGTGTCTCTGTGTCTGTGTCTCTGTCTCTCTCTGTCTGTGTCTCTGTCTCTGTGTCTCTCTCTGTCTGTCTCTGTGTCTCTGTCTGTGTCTCTCTCTCTCTGTCTGTGTCTCGGTCTGTGTCTGTGTCTGTGTCTCTGTCTCTGTCTGTGTCTCTGTCTCTCTCTCTGTCTCTCTCTCTCTGTGTCTCTCTGTCTGTGTCTGTGTGTCTCTCTCTCTCTGTGTCTCTGTCTCTGTGTCTGTGTCTCTGTCTCTGTGTCTCTGTCTCTGTGTCTCTCTCTCTGTCTGTGTCTCTCTGTCTCTCTCTCTGTCTGTGTCTCTCTGTCTCTGTCTGTCTCTCTGTCTGTGTCTCTCTCTGTCTGTGTCTCTGTCTCTCTCTCTGTGTCTGTCTGTGTCTCTGTGTCTCTGTCTCTGTCTGTGTCTCTGTGTCTGTCTGTGTCTCTGTCTCTGTGTCTCTGTCTGTGTCTCTGTCTCTGTCTCTCTCTCTCTGTCTCTGTGTCTGTCTCTCTCTCTCTCTCTCTCTCTCTCTGTGTCTCTGTCTGTGTCTCTGTCTCTGTCTCTCTCTGTGTCTCTCTGTCTGTGTCTGTGTCTCTCTCTCTCTGTATCTCTGTTTCTCTGTCTCTCTCTCTGTGTCTCTGTCTCTGTGTCTCTCTGTCTGTGTCTGTGTCTCTGTCTGTGTCTCTGTGTCTGTCTGTGTCTCTGTCTCTCTCTCTCTGTGTCTATGTCTGTGTCTGTGTCTCCTTCTCTCTCCCTCGCTGTGTCTCTGTCTGTGTCTCTCTCTCTCTCTGTCTCTGTCTCTGTCTGTGTCTGTGTCTGTGTCTCTGTCTCTCTCTCTGTGTCTCTGTCTGTGTCTCTGTCTCTGTGTCTCTCTCTCTGTCTGTGTCTGTGTCTCTGTCATTGTCTGTGTCTGTGTCTGTGTCTCTGTCTCTCTCTGTCTCTGTCTCTGTCTCTGTGTCTGTGTCTGTGTCTCTGTCTCTCTCTCTCTTTGTGTCTCTGTCTCTGTCTGTGTCTGTGTCTCTGTCTCTGTCTCTCTCTGTGTCTCTCTGTCTGTGTCTGTGTCTCTCTCTGTGTCTCTGTCTCTCTCTCTGTGTCTCTGTGTCTGTGTCTGTGTCTGTGTCTCTGTCTCTGTCTGTGTCTGTCTCTCTCTGTGTCTCTGTGTCTGTCTGTGTCTCTGTCTCTCTCTCTCTCTGTCTGTGTCTGTGTCTCTGTCTCTCTCTCTGTGTCTCTGTCTGTGTCTGTGTCTCTGTCTCTGTGTCTCTCTCTGTGTCTGTGTCTGTGTCTGTGTCTCTGTCTGTGTCTGTGTCTCTCTCTCTCTGTGTCTCTGTCTGTGTCTCTGTGTCTCTGTCTGTGTCTCTGTCTCTGTCTGTGTCTCTGTCTCTGTCTCTGTCTGTGTCTCTGTGTCTGTCTGTCTGTGTCTCTGTCTCTGTCTCTGTCTCTGTCTGTCTCTCTCTCTCTCTGTGTCTCTGTCTGTCTGTCTGTGTCTCTGTCTCTCTCTCTGTGTCTGTCTCTCTCTTTGTCTCTGTCTCTGTCTGTCTGTGTCATTGTCTCTGTCTGTCTGTGTCATTGTCTCTCTCTCTGTGTCTGTCTCTCTCTGTCTGTGTCTGTGTCTCTGTCTGTCTCTGTCTCTGTCTCTGTCTCTGTCTCTGTGTCTGTGTCTCTGTCTCTCTCTCTCTTTGTGTCTCTGTCTCTGTCTGTGTCTGTGTCTCTGTCTCTGTCTCTCTCTGTGTCTCTCTGTCTGTGTCTGTGTCTCTCTCTCTCTCTCTGTGTCTCTGTCTCTCTCTCTGTGTCTCTGTGTCTGTGTCTCTGTCTCTGTCTGTGTCTCTGTCTCTCTCTGTGTCTCTGTGTCTGTCTGTGTCTCTGTCTCTCTCTCTGTCTGTGTCTCTGTCTCTCCCTCTGTGTCTGTCTGTGTCTCTGTCTCTGTCTGTGTCTCTGTGTCTGTCTGTGTCTCTGTCTGTGTCTGTGTCTCTGTCTCTGTCTCTCTCTGTCTCTGTGTCTCTGTCTCTCTCTCTCTGTGTCTCTCTCTCTGTCTGTGTCTCTGTCTCTCTCTCTGTGTCTCTGTCTCTGTGTCTCTGTCTGTGTCTGTGTCTCTGTCTCTGTCTCTGTCTGTGTCTCTGTCTCTCTCTGTGTCTCTGTGTCTGTCTGTGTCTCTGTCTCTCTCTGTCTCTCTCTCTCTCTCTCTCTGTGTCTCTGTGTCTGTGTCTCTGTCTCTCTCTGTCTGTGTCTCTGTCTCTGTGTCTCTCTCTGTCTGTCTCTGTGTCTCTGTCTGTGTCTCTCTCTCTCTGTCTGTGTCTCGGTCTGTGTCTGTGTCTGTGTCTCTGTCTCTGTCTGTGTCTCTGTCTCTCTCTCTGTCTCTCTCTCTCTGTGTCTCTCTTTCTGTGTCTGTGTGTCTCTCTCTCTCTGTGTCTCTGTCTCTGTGTCTGTGTCTCTGTCTCTGTGTCTCTGTCTCTGTGTCTCTCTCTCTGTCTGTGTCTCTCTGTCTCTCTCTCTGTCTGTGTCTCTCTGTCTCTGTCTGTCTCTCTGTCTGTGTCTCTCTCTGTCTGTGTCTCTGTGTCTCTGTCTCTCTCTCTGTGTCTGTCTGTGTCTCTGTGTCTCTGTCTCTGTCTGTGTCTCTGTGTCTGTCTGTGTCTCTGTCTCTGTGTCTCTGTCTGTGTCTCTGTCTCTGTCTCTCTCTCTCTGTCTCTGTGTCTCTCTCTCTCTCTCTCTCTCTCTCTGTGTCTCTGTCTGTGTCTCTGTCTCTGTCTCTCTCTGTGTCTCTCTGTCTGTGTCTGTGTCTCTCTCTCTCTGTATCTCTGTTTCTCTGTCTCTCTCTCTGTGTCTCTGTCTCTGTGTCTCTCTGTCTGTGTCTGTGTCTCTGTCTGTGTCTCTGTCTGTCTGTGTCTCTGTCTCTCTCTCTCTGTGTCTATGTCTGTGTCTGTGTCTCCGTCTCTCTCCCTCGCTGTGTCTCTGTCTGTGTCTCTCTCTCTCTCTGTCTCTGTCTCTGTCTGTGTCTGTGTCTGTGTCTCTGTCTCTCTCTCTGTGTCTCTGTCTGTGTCTCTGTCTCTGTGTCTCTCTCTCTGTCTGTGTCTGTGTCTCTGTCATTGTCTGTGTCTGTGTCTGTGTCTCTGTCTCTCTCTGTCTCTGTCTCTGTCTCTGTGTCTGTGTCTGTGTCTCTGTCTCTCTCTCTCTTTGTGTCTCTGTCTCTGTCTGTGTCTGTGTCTCTGTCTCTGTCTCTCTCTGTGTCTCTCTGTCTGTGTCTGTGTCTCTCTCTGTGTCTCTGTCTCTCTCTCTGTGTCTCTGTGTCTGTGTCTGTGTCTGTGTCTCTGTCTCTGTCTGTGTCTGTCTCTCTCTGTGTCTCTGTGTCTGTCTGTGTCTCTGTCTCTCTCTCTCTCTGTCTGTGTCTGTGTCTCTGTCTCTCTCTCTGTGTCTCTGTCTGTGTCTGTGTCTCTGTCTCTGTGTCTCTCTCTGTGTCTGTGTCTGTGTCTGTGTCTCTGTCTGTGTCTGTGTCTCTGTCTCTCTCTCTCTCTGTCTGTGTCTGTGTCTCTGTCTCTCTCTCTGTGTCTCTGTCTGTGTCTGTGTCTCTGTCTCTGTGTCTCTCTCTGTGTCTGTGTCTGTGTCTGTGTCTCTGTCTGTGTCTGTGTCTCTGTCTCTCTCTCTCTCTGTCTGTGTCTGTGTCTCTGTCTCTCTCTCTGTGTCTCTGTCTGTGTCTGTGTCTCTGTCTCTGTGTCTCTCTCTGTGTCTGTGTCTGTGTCTGTGTCTCTGTCTGTGTCTGTGTCTCTGTCTCTCTCTCTCTGTGTCTCTGTTTCTGTCTGTGTCTGTGTCTCTCTCTCTCTGTGTCTCTGTCTGTGTCTCTGTGTCTCTGTCTGTGTCTCTGTCTCTGTCTGTGTCTCTGTCTCTGTCTCTGTCTGTGTCTCTGTGTCTGTCTGTCTGTGTCTCTGTCTCTGTCTCTGTCTCTGTCTGTCTCTCTCTCTCTGTGTCTCTGTCTGTCTGTCTGTGTCTCTGTCTCTCTCTCTGTGTCTGTCTCTCTCTTTGTCTCTGTCTCTGTCTGTCTGTGTCATTGTCTCTGTCTGTCTGTGTCATTGTCTCTCTCTCTGTGTCTGTCTCTCTCTGTCTGTGTCTGTGTCTCTGTCTCTGTCTGTGTCTCTGTCTCTGTGTCTCTCTCTCTCTGTGTCTCTCTCTGTGTCTCTCTCTCTCTGTGTCTCTCTGTCTCTGTGTCTCTCTCTCTGTGTCTCTGTGTCTCTCTCTCTGTCTGTGTCTCTGTCTGTGTCTCTGTCTCTGTCTGTGTCTCTCTCTCTCTGTGTCTCTCTCTGTCTGTGTCTCTGTCTGTGTCTCTGTCTCTCTCTCTGTGTCTGTCTGTGTCTCTGTCTCTGTCTGTGTCTCTGTCTCTGTCTGTGTCTCTGTGTCTGTCTGTGTCTCTGTCTGTGTCTGTGTCTCTGTCTCTGTCTCTCTCTGTGTCTCTGTCTCTCTCTCTCTGTGTCTCTCTCTCTGTCTGTGTCTCTGTCTCTCTCTCTGTGTCTCTGTCTCTGTGTCTCTGTCTGTGTCTGTGTCTGTGTCTGTGTCTCTGTCTCTCTCTGTCTCTCTCTCTCTCTCTCTCTGTGTCTCTGTGTCTGTGTTTCTGTCTCTCTCTGTCTGTGTCTCTGTCTCTGTGTCTCTCTCTGTCTGTCTCTGTGTCTCTGTCTGTGTCTCTCTCTCTCTGTCTGTGTCTCGGTCTGTGTCTGTGTCTATGTCTGTGTCTCTGTCTCTGTCTGTGTCTCTGTGTCTCTGTCTGTGTCTCTGTCTGTGTCTGTCTCTGTCTGTGTCTCTGTCTCTGTGTCTGTATGTGTCTGTGTCTCTCTCTCTCTCTGTGTCTCTGTCTGTGTCTGTGTCTCTCTCTCTCTGTGTCTCTGTCTGTGTCTTTGTCTGTGTCTCTGTCTCTGTCTCTCTCTCTGTCTGTCTCTGTGTCTCTCTCTCTGTCTGTCTCTGTGTCTCTCTCTCTGTCTGTGTCTCTGTCTGTGTCTCTGTCTCTGTCTGTGTCTCTCTCTCTGTGTCTCTCTCTGTCTGTGTCTCTGTGTCTCTGTCTCTCTCTCTGTGTCTCTGTGTCTGTCTGTGTCTCTGTGTCTCTGTCTCTGTCTGTGTCTCTGTGTCTGTCTGTGTCTCTGTCTCTGTCTCTCTCTCTGTCTCTGTGTCTCTGTCTCTCTCTCTCTGTGTCTCTGTCTCTGTGTCTCTCTGTCTGTGTCTGTGTCTCTCTCTCTCTGTGTCTCTGTTTCTCTGTCTCTCTCTCTGTGTCTCTGTCTCTGTCTCTCTGTCTGTGTCTGTGTCTCTGTCTCTGTCTGTGTCTCTGTGTCTGTCTGTGTCTCTGTCTCTCTCTCTCTGTGTCTATGTCTGTGTCTGTGTCTCTGTCTCTCTCTCGCTGTGTCTGTGTCTCTGTCTCTCTCTCTGTGTCTCTGTCTGTGTCTGTGTCTCTGTCATTGTCTGTGTCTCTGTCTCTCTCTGTCTCTGTCTCTGTCTCTGTCTCTGTGTCTGTGTCTCTGTCTCTCTCTCTCTCTTTGTGTCTCTGTCTCTGTCTGTGTCTGTGTCTCTGTCTCTGTCTCTCTCTGTGTCTCTCTGTCTGTGTCTGTGTCTCTCTCTCTCTCTGTGTCTCTGTCTCTCTCTCTGTGTCTCTGTGTCTGTGTCTCTGTGTCTGTCTGTGTCTCTGTCTCTCTCTCTCTCTCTGTCTGTGTCTCTGTCTCTGTCTCTGTGTCTCTCTCTGTGTCTGTGTCTGTGTCTGTGTCTCTGTCTGTGTCTGTGTCTCTGTCTCTCTCTCTCTGTGTCTCTGTCTCTGTCTGTGTCTGTGTCTCTCTCTCTCTGTGTCTCTGTCTGTGTCTCTGTGTCTCTGTCTGTGTCTCTCTCTGTCTGTGTCTCTGTCTCTGTCTCTGTCTCTGTGTCTCTCTCTGTGTCTGTGTCTGTGTCTGTGTCTCTGTCTGTGTCTGTGTCTCTGTCTCTCTCTCTCTGTGTCTCTGTCTCTGTCTGTGTCTGTGTCTCTCTCTCTCTGTGTCTCTGTCTGTGTCTCTCTGTCTCTGTCTGTCTCTCTGTCTGTGTCTCTCTCTGTCTGTGTCTCTGTGTCTCTGTCTCTCTCTCTGTCTGTCTGTGTCTCTGTGTCTGTCTGTGTCTCTGTCTCTGTGTCTCTGTCTGTGTCTCTGTCTCTGTCTCTCTCTCTCTGTCTCTGTGTCTCTCTCTCTCTCTCTCTCTCTCTCTCTCTGTGTCTCTGTCTGTGTCTCTGTCTCTGTCTCTCTCTGTGTCTCTCTGTCTGTGTCTGTGTCTCTCTCTCTCTGTATCTCTGTTTCTCTGTCTCTCTCTCTGTGTCTCTGTCTCTGTGTCTCTCTGTCTGTGTCTGTGTCTCTGTCTGTGTCTCTGTGTCTGTCTGTGTCTCTGTCTCTCTCTCTCTGTGTCTATGTCTGTGTCTGTGTCTCCGTCTCTCTCCCTCGCTGTGTCTCTGTCTGTGTCTCTCTCTCTCTCTGTCTCTTTCTCTGTCTGTGTCTGTGTCTCTGTCTCTCTCTCTGTGTCTCTGTCTGTGTCTCTGTCTCTGTGTCTCTCTCTGTCTCTGTGTCTCTCTCTCTATCTGTGTCTGTGTCTCTGTCATTGTCTGTGTCTGTGTCTCTGTCTCTCTCTGTCTCTGTCTCTGTCTCTGTGTCTGTGTCTGTGTCTCTGTCTCTCTCTCTCTTTGTGTCTCTGTCTCTGTCTGTGTCTGTATCTCTGTCTCTGTCTCTCTCTGTGTCTCTCTGTCTGTGTCTGTGTCTCTCTCTCTCTGTGTCTCTGTCTCTCTCTCTGTGTCTCTGTGTCTGTGTCTGTGTCTGTGTCTCTGTCTCTGTCTGTGTCTGTCTCTCTCTGTGTCTCTGTGTCTGTCTGTGTCTCTGTCTCTCTCTCTCTCTGTCTGTGTCTGTGTCTCTGTCTCTCTCTCTGTGTCTCTGTCTGTGTCTGTGTCTCTGTCTCTGTGTCTCTCTGTCTGTGTCTGTGTCTCTGTCTGTGTCTCTGTGTCTGTCTGTGTCTCTGTCTCTCTCTCTCTGTGTCTATGTCTGTGTCTGTGTCTCCGTCTCTCTCCCTCGCTGTGTCTCTGTCTGTGTCTCTCTCTCTCTCTGTCTCTTTCTCTGTCTGTGTCTGTGTCTCTGTCTCTCTCTCTGTGTCTCTGTCTGTGTCTCTGTCTCTGTGTCTCTCTCTGTCTCTGTGTCTCTCTCTCTATCTGTGTCTGTGTCTCTGTCATTGTCTGTGTCTGTGTCTCTGTCTCTCTCTGTCTCTGTCTCTGTCTCTGTGTCTGTGTCTGTGTCTCTGTCTCTCTCTCTCTTTGTGTCTCTGTCTCTGTCTGTGTCTGTATCTCTGTCTTTGTCTCTCTCTGTGTCTCTCTGTCTGTGTCTGTGTCTCTCTTTCTCTGTGTCTCTGTCTCTCTCTCTGTGTCTCTGTGTCTGTGTCTGTGTCTGTGTCTCTGTCTCTGTCTGTGTCTGTCTCTCTCTGTGTCTCTGTGTCTGTCTGTGTCTCTGTCTCTCTCTCTCTCTGTCTGTGTCTGTGTCTCTGTCTCTCTCTCTGTGTCTCTGTCTGTGTCTGTGTCTCTGTCTCTGTGTCTCTCTCTGTGTCTGTGTCTGTGTCTGTGTCTGTGTCTGTGTCTGTGTCTCTGTCTCTCTCTCTCTGTGTCTCTGTCTCTGTCTGTGTCTGTGTCTCTCTCTCTCTGTGTCTCTGTCTGTGTCTCTGTGTCTCTGTCTGTGTCTCTGTCTCTGTATCTGTCTGTGTCTCTGTCTCTGTCTCTGTCTGTGTCTCTGTGTCTGTCTGTCTGTGTCTCTGTCTCTGTCTCTGTCTGTCTCTCTCTCTCTCTGTGTCTCTGTCTGTCTGTCTGTGTCTCTGTCTCTCTCTCTGTGTCTGTCTCTCTCTTTGTCTCTGTCTCTGTCTGTCTGTGTCATTGTCTCTGTCTGTCTGTGTCATTGTCTCTCTCTCTGTGTCTGTCTCTCTCTGTCTGTGTCTGTGTCTCTGTCTCTGTCTGTGTCTCTGTCTCTGTGTCTCTCTCTTTCTGTGTCTCTGTCTCTCTCTCTGTCTGTGTCTCTGTCTCTGTGTCTCTCTCTCTGTCTGTCTCTGTGTCTCTCTCTCTGTGTCTCTCTGTCTCTGTGTCTCTCTCTCTGTGTCTCTGTGTCTCTCTCTCTGTCTGTGTCTCTGTCTGTGTCTCTGTCTCTCTCTCTGTGTCTTTCTGTGTCTCTGTCTCTGTCTGTGTCTCTGTCTCTGTCTGTGTCTCTGTGTCTGTCTGTGTCTCTGTCTGTGTCTGTGTCTCTGTCTCTGTCTCTCTCTGTCTCTGTGTCTCTGTCTCTCTCTCTCTGTGTCTCTCTCTCTATCTGTGTCTCTGTCTCTCTCTCTGTGTCTCTGTCTCTGTGTCTCTGTCTGTGTCTGTGTCTGTGTCTGTGTCTCTGTCTCTCTCTGTGTCTCTGTGTCAGTCTGTGTCTCTGTCTCTCTCTGTCTCTCTCTCTCTCTCTCTCTCTCTCTGTGTCTCTGTGTCTGTGTTTCTGTCTCTCTCTGTCTGTGTCTCTGTCTCTGTGTCTCTCTCTGTCTGTCTCTGTGTCTCTGTCTGTGTCTCTCTCTCTCTGTCTGTGTCTCGGTCTGTGTCTGTGTCTATGTCTGTGTCTCTGTCTCTGTCTGTGTCTCTGTGTCTCTGTCTGTGTCTCTGTCTGTGTCTGTGTCTGTCTCTGTCTGTGTCTCTGTCTCTGTGTCTGTATGTGTCTGTGTCTCTCTCTCTCTCTGTGTCTCTGTCTGTGTCTGTGTCTCTCTCTCTCTGTGTCTCTGTCTGTGTCTCTGTCTCTGTCTCTGTCTCTGTCTCTCTCTCTCTCTGTGTCTGTGTCTGTTTCTGTGTCTCTGTCTCTCTCTCTGTCTGTCTCTGTGTCTCTCTGTCTGTCTCTGTGTCTCTCTCTCTCTGTGTCTCTGTCTCTGTGTCTCTCTCTCTGTCTGTGTCTCTGTCTGTGTCTCTGTCTCTGTCTGTGTCTCTCTCTCTCTGTGTCTCTCTCTGTCTGTGTCTCTGTGTCTCTGTCTCTCTCTCTGTCTGTGTCTGTGTCTCTGTCTCTCTCTCTGTGTCTCTGTGTCTGTCTGTGTCTCTGTGTCTCTGTCTCTGTCTGTGTCTCTGTGTCTGTCTGTGTCTCTGTCTATGTGTCTCTGTCTGTGTCTCTGTCTCTGTCTCTCTCTCTCTGTCTCTGTGTCTCTGTCTCTCTCTCTCTGTGTCTCTGTCTGTGTCTCTGTCTCTGTCTCTCTCTGTGTCTCTCTGTCTGTGTCTGTCTCTCTCTCTCTGTGTCTCTGTTTCTCTGTCTCTCTCTCTGTGTCTCTGTCTCTGTCTCTCTGTCTGTGTCTGTGTCTCTGTCTCTGTCTGTGTCTCTGTGTCTGTCTGTGTCTCTGTCTCTCTCTCTCTGTGTCTATGTCTGTGTCTGTGTCTCTGTCTCTCTCTCTCGCTGTGTCTGTGTCTGTGTCTCTGTCTCTCTCTCTGTGTCTCTGTCTGTGTCTGTGTCTCTGTCATTGTCTGTGTCTGTGTCTCTGTCTCTCTCTGTCTCTGTCTCTGTCTCTGTCTCTGTGTCTGTGTCTCCATCTCTCTCTCTCTTTGTGTCTCTGTCTCTGTCTGTGTCTGTGTCTCTGTCTCTGTCTCTCTCTGTGTCTCTCTGTCTGTGTCTGTGTCTCTCTCTCTCTCTGTGTCTCTGTCTCTCTCTCTGTGTCTCTGTGTCTGTGTCTCTGTGTCTGTCTGTGTCTCTGTCTCTCTCTCTCTCTCTCTCTCTCTGTCTGTGTCTCTGTCTCTCTCTCTGTGTCTCTGTCTGTGTCTGTGTCTCTGTCTCTGTGTCTCTCTCTGTGTCTGTGTCTGTGTCTGTGTCTCTGTCTGTGTCTGTGTCTCTGTCTCTCTCTCTCTGTGTCTCTGTCTCTGTCTGTGTCTGTGTCTCTCTCTCTCTGTGTCTCTGTCTGTGTCTCTGTGTCTCTGTCTGTGTCTCTCTCTCTGTCTGTGTCTCTGTCTCTGTATCTGTCTGTGTCTCTGTCTCTGTCTCTGTCTGTGTCTCTGTCTCTGTCTGTGTCTCTGTGTCTCTGTGTCTGTCTGTGTCTCTGTCTCTGTGTCTCTGTCTCTGTGTCTCTGTCTGTGTCTCTGTCTCTGTCTCTCTCTCTCTGTCTCTGTGTCTCTGTCTCTCTCTCTCTGTGTCTCTGTCTGTGTCTCTGTCTCTGTCTCTCTCTGTGTCTCTCTGTCTGTGTCTGTGTCTCTCTCTCTCTGTGTCTCTGTTTCTCTGTCTCTCTCTGTCTCTGTGTCTCTCTCTGTGTCTGTGTCTGTGTCTGTGTCTCTGTCTGTGTCTGTGTCTCTGTCTCTGTCTCTGTCTGTCTGTGTCTCTGTCTCTGTCTCTGTCTGTCTCTCTCTCTCTCTGTGTCTCTGTCTGTCTGTCTGTGTCTCTGTCTCTCTCTCTGTGTCTGTCTCTCTCTTTGTCTCTGTCTCTGTCTGTCTGTGTCATTGTCTCTGTCTGTGTCTCTGTCTCTGTCTCTGTCTGTGTCTCTCTCTCTGTCTCTCTCTGTCTCTGTCTCTGTGTCTCTCTCTGTCTGTGTCTGTGTCTCTCTCTCTCTGTGTCTGTCTCTGTCTTTCTCTCTCTGTGTCTGTGTCTGTGTCTCTGTGTCTGTCTGTGTCTCTGTCTCTCTCTCTCTCTGTGTCTCTGTCTGTCTCTGTCTCTGTCTGTGTCTCTGTCTCTGTCTTTGTGTCTGTGTCTCTGTCTCTCTGTCTCTCTCTGTCTCTGTGTCTCTCTCTCTGTGTCTCTGTCCCTCTCTCTGTGTCTCTGTGTCTGTCTGTGTCTGTGTCTCTGTGTCTCTGTCTCTGTCTGTGTCTGTGTCTGTGTCTCTGTGTCTGTCTGTGTCTCTGTCTCTCTCTCTCTGTGTCTGTGTCTCTGTCTCTGTCTGTGTCTCTCTCTCTCTGTGTCTCTGTCTGTGTCTGTCTCTCTCTCTCTGTGTCTCTCTCTCTCTGTCTGTGTCTCTGTCTCTGTGTCTCTCTCTGTCTGCCTCTGTGTCTGTGTCTCTGTCTCTGTCTGTGTCTGTGTCTCTCTCTCTCTTTGTCTCTGTCTCTGTCTGTGTCTCTGTGTCTCTGTCTGTGTCTCTCTCTCTGTCTGTGTCTCTGTCTCTGTGTCTGTCTCTCTGTCTCTGTCTCTGAATCTCTCTCTGTTTCTGTCTCTGTCTCTCTTTCTGTCTCTGTCTCTGTCTGTCTCTGTCTCTGTCTCTCTGTCTCTGTCTCTCTCTGTCTCTGTCTCTCTCTGTGTCTCTGTGTCTGTCTGTGTCTCTGTCTCTCTCTCTCTGTATCTCTGTCTGTGTCTCTGTCTCTGTCTCTGTCTGTGTCTGTGTCTCTGTCTCTGTGTCTCTCTCTCTCTGTGTCTCTGTGTCTGTCTGTGTCTCTGTCTCTCTCTCTGTGTCTCTGTCTGTCTGTCTGTGTCTCTGTCTCTCTCTCTGTGTCTGTCTCTCTCTTTGTCTCTGTCTCTGTCTGTCTGTGTCATTGTCTCTGTCTGTGTCTCTGTCTCTGTCTGTGTCTCTCTCTCTGTCTCTCTCTGTCTCTGTCTCTGTGTCTCTCTCTGTCTGTGTCTGTGTCTCTCTCTCTCTGTGTCTGTCTCTGTCTTTCTCTCTCTGTGTCTGTGTCTGTGTCTCTGTGTCTGTCTGTGTCTCTGTCTCTCTCTCTCTCTGTGTCTCTGTCTGTCTCTGTCTCTGTCTGTGTCTCTGTCTCTGTCTTTGTGTCTGTGTCTCTGTCTCTCTGTCTCTCTCTGTCTCTGTGTCTCTCCCTCTGTGTCTCTGTCCCTCTCTCTGTGTCTCTGTGTCTGTCTGTGTCTGTGTCTCTGTGTCTCTGTCTCTGTCTGTGTCTGTGTCTGTGTCTCTGTGTCTGTCTGTGTCTCTGTCTCTCTCTCTCTGTGTCTGTGTCTCTGTCTCTGTCTGTGTCTCTCTCTCTCTGTGTCTCTGTCTGTGTCTGTCTCTCTCTCTCTGTGTCTCTCTCTCTCTGTCTGTGTCTCTGTCTCTGTGTCTCTCTCTGTCTGCCTCTGTGTCTGTGTCTCTGTCTCTGTCTGTGTCTGTGTCTCTCTCTCTCTTTGTCTCTGTCTCTGTCTGTGTCTCTGTGTCTCTGTCTGTGTCTCTCTCTCTGTCTGTGTCTCTGTCTCTGTGTCTGTCTCTCTGTCTCTGTCTCTGAATCTCTCTCTGTTTCTGTCTCTGTCTCTCTTTCTGTCTCTGTCTCTGTCTGTCTCTGTCTCTGTCTCTCTGTCTCTGTCTCTCTCTGTCTCTGTCTCTCTCTGTGTCTCTGTGTCTGTCTGTGTCTCTGTCTCTCTCTCTCTGTATCTCTGTCTGTGTCTCTGTCTCTGTCTCTGTCTGTGTCTGTGTCTCTGTCTCTGTGTCTCTCTCTCTCTGTGTCTCTGTGTCTGTCTGTGTCTCTGTCTCTCTCTCTGTGTCTCTGTGTCTCTCTCTCTCTGTGTCTGTCTGTGTGTCTCTCTCTCTCTGTGTCTCTGTCTGTGTCTGTGTCTCTGTCTCTGTGTCTCTGTCTCTGTCTGTGTCTCTCTCTCTCTGTGTCTCTCTCTGTCTGTGTCTCTGTCTCTGTCTCTGTGTCTCTCTCTCTGTGTCTCTCTCTGTCTGTCTCTGTCTCTCTCTCTCTGTCTGTCTCTGTCTCTCTGTCTCTCTCTGTCTCTGTGTCTCTGTCTCTCTCTCTGTGTCTCTGTCTGTCTGTGTCTCTCTCTCTCTGTGTCTCTGTCTGTGTCTGTGTCTCTGTCTCTGTCTGTGTCTCTGTCTCTCTCTCTGTAGCTCTCTCTCTCTGTGTCTCTGTCTCTGTCTGTGCCTCTGTCTCTCTCTCTGTCTCTGTGTCTCTCTCTGTCTGTGTCTCTGTCTCTCTCTCTCTGTCTCTGTCTCTGTGTCTCTCTCTGTGTCTCTCTCTGTCTGTCTCTGTCTCTGTCTCTCTGTCTATCTCTGTCTCTGTTTCTCTGTCTCTCTCTGTCTCTGTGTCTCTCTCTGTGTCTCTGTCTGTCTGTGTCTCTCTCTCTCTGTGTCTCTGTCTGTGTCTGTGTCTCTGTCTCTGTCTGTGTCTCTGTCTCTCTGTCTCTCTCTGTCTCTGTGTCTCTCTCTGTGTCTCTGTCTCTCTCTCTGTGTCTCTGTGTCTGTCTGTGTCTGTGTCTCTGTGTCTCTGTCTCTGTCTCTGTCTGTGTCTGTGTCTGTGTCTCTGTGTCTGTCTGTGTCTCTGTCTCTCTCTCTGTGTCTGTGTCTCTGTCTCTGTCTATGTCTCTCTCTCTCTGTGTCTCTGTCTGTGTCTGTCTCTCTCTCTGTGTCTCTGTCTGTGTCTGTGTCTCTGTCTCTCTCTCTGTGTCTCGGTCTCTCTCTCTGTCTGTGTCTCTGTCTCTGTGTCTCTCTCTGTCTGTCTATGTGTCTCTCTCTCTGTCTGCCTCTGTGTCTGTGTCTCTGTCTCTGTCTGTGTCTGTGTCTCTCTCTCTCTGTGTCTCTGTCTCTGTCTGTGTCTCTGTGTCTCTGTCTGTGTCTCTCTCTCTGTCTGTGTCTCTGTCTCTGTGTCTGTCTGTCTGTGTCTCTGTCTCTCTGTCTCTGTCTCTGAATCTCTCTCTGTTTCTGTCTCTGTCTCTCTTTCTGTCTCTGTCTGTCTGTGTCTCTGTCTCTCTGTCTCTGTCTCTGTCTCTCTCTGTCTCTGTCTCTGTCTGTGTCTCTGTCTCTGTGTCTCTCTCTCTCTGTGTCTCTGTGTCTGTCTGTGTCTCTGTCTCTCTCTCTGTGTCTCTGTGTCTCTCTCTCTGTGTCTGTCTGTGTCTCTCTCTCTCTCTCTCTGTGTCTCTGTCTGTGTCTGTGTCTCTGTCTCTGTCTCTCTCTGTGTCTCTCTGACTGTGTCTCTCTCTCTCTCTCTGTCTCTCTCTGTCTCTCTCTGTCTCTCTCTCTCTGTGTGTCTCTGTCTGTGTCTGTGTCTCTGTCTCTGTGTCTCTGTCTCTGTCTGTGTCTGTCTCTCTCTCTGTGTCTCTGTCTCTGTCTGTGTCTCTGTCTCTCTCTCTCTGTGTCTGTGTCTCTGTCTCTGTCTGTGTCTCTGTCTCTCTCGCTCTCTGTGTCTGTGTCTCTGTCTCTGTCTCTCTCTGTGTCTCTCTTTCTGTGTCTGTGTCTCTCTCTCTCTCTGTGTCTCTGTCTCTGTCTCTCTCTCTGTCTCTCTCTGTCTCTGTCTCTGTGTCTCTCTCTGTCTGTGTCTGTGTCTCTCTCTCTCTGTGTCTGTCTCTGTCTTTCTCTCTCTGTGTCTGTGTCTGTGTCTCTGTCTCTATGTCTGTCTGTGTCTCTGTCTCTCTCTCTCTCTGTGTCTCTGTCTGTGTCTCTGTCTCTGTCTGTGTCTCTGTCTCTGTCTTTGTGTCTGTGTCTCTGTCTCTCTATCTCTCTCTGTCTCTGTGTCTCTCTCTCTGTGTCTCTGTCCCTCTCTCTGTGTCTCTGTGTCTGTCTGTGTCTGTGTCTCTGTGTCTCTGTCTGTGTCTGTGTCTCTGTGTCTGTCTGTGTCTCTGTCTCTCTCTCTGTGTCTGTGTCTCTGTCTCTGTCTGTGTCTCTCTCTCTCTGTGTCTCTGTCTCTCTCTCTCTGTGTCTCTGTCTCTCTCTCTGTCTGTGTCTCTGTCTCTGTGTCTCTCTCTGTCTGCCTCTGTGTCTGTGTCTCTGTCTCTGTCTGTGTCTGTGTCTCTCTCTCTCTTTGTCTCTGTCTCTGTCTGTGTCTCTGTGTCTCTGTCTGTGTCTCTCTCTCTGTCTGTGTCTCTGTCTCTGTGTCTGTCTGTCTGTGTCTCTGTCTCTCTGTCTCTGTCTCTGTCTCTCTCTGTCTCTCTGTCTCTGTCTCTGAATCTCTCTCTGTTTCTGTCTCTGTCTCTCTTTCTGTCTCTGTCTCTGTCTGTCTGTGTCTCTGTCTCTCTGTCTCTGTCTCTCTCTGTCTCTGTCTCTCTCTGTGTCTCTGTGTCTGTCTGTGTCTCTGTCTCTCTCTCTCTGTGTCTCTGTCTCTGTCTGTGTCTCTGTCTCTGTGTCTCTCTCTCTCTGTGTCTCTGTGTCTGTCTGTGTCTCTGTCTCTCTCTCTGTGTCTCTGTGTCTCTCTCTCTCTGTGTCTGTCTGTGTGTCTCTCTCTCTCTGTGTCTCTGTCTGTGTCTGTGTCTCTGTGTCTCTGTCTCTGTCTCTGTCTGTGTCTGTCTCTCTCTCTCTGTGTCTCTGTCTCTGTCTGTGTCTCTGTCTCTCGCTCTCTGTGTCTGTGTCTCTGTCTCTGTATGTGTCTCTGTCTCTCTCTCTCTGTGTCTCTGTGTCTGTCTGTGTCTCTGTCTCTCTCTCTGTGTCTCTGTGTCTCTCTCTCTCTGTGTCTGTCTGTGTGTCTCTCTCTCTCTGTGTCTCTGTCTGTGTCTGTGTCTCTGTCTCTGTGTCTCTGTCTCTGTCTCTGTCTGTGTCTGTCTCTCTCTCTCTGTGTCTCTGTCTCTGTCTGTGTCTCTGTCTCTCTCTCTGTGTCTGTGTCTCTGTCTCTGTCTGTGTCTCTGTCTCTCTCTCTCTGTGTCTGTGTCTCTGTCTCTCTCTGTGTCTCTCTTTCTGTGTCTGTGTCTCTCTCTCTCTCTGTGTCTCTGTCTCTCTCTCTGTCTCTCTCTCTGTCTCTCTCTGTCTCTGTCTCTGTCTCTGTGTCTCTCTCTGTCTGTGTCTGTGTCTCTCTCTCTCTGTGTCTGTCTCTGTCTTTCTCTCTCTGTGTCTGTGTCTGTGTCTGTGTCTCTGTCTCTGTGTCTGTCTGTGTCTCTGTCTCTGTCTCTGTCTGTGTCTCTCTCTCTCTGTGTCTCTGTCTGTGTCTCTGTCTGTGTCTCTGTCTCTGTCTTTGTGTCTCTGTCTCTGTGTCTGTGTCTCTGTGTCTCTCTCTCTGTCTCTCTCTCTGTCTGTGTCTCTGTCTCTGTGTCTCTCTCTTTCTGTGTCTCTGTGTCTCTCTCTCTCTGTCTCTGTCTGTCTGTGTCTCTGTCTCTGTGTCTCTCTCTCTCTGTCTCTGTCTCTGTGTCTCTCTCTCTGTCTCTCTGTCTCTCTCTCTGTGTCTCTCTGTCTCTGTCTGTGTCTCTCTCTCTCTGTGTCTCTGTCTCTGTGTCTGTCTGTGTCTCTGTCTCTCTCTCTGTGTCTGTCTCTCTCTGTCTGTGTCTGTGTCTCTGTCTCTGTCTGTGTCTGTGTCTGTGTCTCTGTCTCTCTCTCTGTGTCTCTCTCTCTCTGTGTCTCTGTGTCTGTCTGTGTCTCTGTCTCTCTCTCTGTGTCTCTGTGTCTCTCTCTCTCTGTGTCTGTCTGTGTGTCTCTCTCTCTCTGTGTCTCTGTCTGTGTCTGTGTCTCTGTGTCTCTGTCTCTGTCTCTGTCTGTGTCTGTCTCTCTCTCTCTGTGTCTCTGTCTCTGTCTGTGTCTCTGTCTCTCGCTCTCTGTGTCTGTGTCTCTGTCTCTGTATGTGTCTCTGTCTTTCTCTCTCTGTGTCTCTGTCTCTGTCTCTGTCTGTGTCTCTCTCTCTCTGTGTCTCTGTCTGTGTCTCTGTCTGTGTCTCTGTCTCTGTCTTTGTGTCTCTGTCTCTGTGTCTGTGTCTCTGTGTCTCTCTCTCTGTCTCTCTCTCTGTCTGTGTCTCTGTCTCTGTGTCTCTCTCTTTCTGTGTCTCTGTGTCTCTCTCTCTCTGTCTCTGTCTGTCTGTGTCTCTGTCTCTGTGTCTCTCTCTCTCTGTCTCTGTCTCTGTGTCTCTCTCTCTGTCTCTCTGTCTCTCTCTCTGTGTCTCTCTGTCTCTGTCTGTGTCTCTCTCTCTCTGTGTCTCTGTCTCTGTGTCTGTCTGTGTCTCTGTCTCTCTCTCTGTGTCTGTCTCTCTCTGTCTGTGTCTGTGTCTCTGTCTCTGTCTGTGTCTGTGTCTGTGTCTCTGTCTCTCTCTCTGTGTCTCTCTGTCTGTGTCTGTCTCTCTCTCTCTCTCTCTCTCTCTCTCTCTGTCTCTCTCTCTCTCTCTCTCTGTGTCTCTCTGTCTGTGTCTGTGTGTGTCTCTCTCTCTCTGTCTCTGTCTGTGTCTGTGTCTCTGTCTGTGTCTCTGTCTGTGTCTCTGTCTCTCTCTGTCTCTGTGTCTCTGTCTGTGTCTGTGTCTCTGTCTCTGTCTGTGTCTCTGTCTCTCTCTCTGTCTCTGTCTGTCTCTCTCTGTGTCTCTGTCTCTGTCTGTGCCTCTGTCTCTCTCTCTGTCTCTGTCTCTGTGTCTCTCTCTGTCTGTGTCTCTGTCTCTCTCTCTGTGTCTCTGTCTCTGTCTCTGTGTCTCTCTATCTGTGTCTCTCTCTGCCTGTCTCTGTCTCTCTCTCTCTGTCTATCTCTGTCTCTGTCTCTCTCTCTCTCTCTGAGTGGAAGGACGTGCAGAGCTGACGGAGCGTGTTTGAGAGCGTTTTATACGCGATTTTTTCGATATTTTTCTTCGCTGGGTAATGTTGGGTGTGATAGTGTAGTGTTGAGAGTAGGGTTCACGGGGGGTTTGTTTACTTTTATGGGGTTTTTGGGGTTGTTTTGTGGGTTTTTGCGGTCGATCAGCGCGCGTTGGTCGGTGTACTAGACGCCGCCATGCGCGTGGTCGATCTAACCAGGCAACACGGTGTGCGGATCCCCTCTAGTTCCGCGTTTTCAGTGGAAGAATGCTGCCTGGCAGCAGCAGAGCTTGTCGGCCACGAGTTCGTAAAGTCCGCAGCGCGGATGAATAACGCTGTGGTCATTTTTTTCGATGACGTGGAAACCGCGGAAATGGTGGTGGAGAATGGCATCGAGATGGGCGATGTTTTCCTGCCCGTTTTTCCTCTCAGCCCACCAGGTGTGAGAGTGATTATGTCCAATGTTCCCCCGTTCATTAGGAATGACGTAATAATCAAAGAGCTGTCCAAGCACGGGAAGGTAATGTCTCAGGTTAAGAGACTGGGTTCTGGTTTTAAGTCTCCTCTGTTGAAGCACGTGTTGTCTCACAGGAGAGAGGTACGCATGATCCCCAACGACAGGAGCAGGGCGGTCGACCTGGTGTTGAAAATCACTGTAGGAGACTTTGATTATGTGATTTTTGTGAAAGCTGATGGTTCTAGATGTTTCGGTTGTGGTAAAGAAGGACATCTGCGCAGAGCTTGTCCTGAGAACCACAGGTCTCATGGAGACCGGAGCCAGAACCGGAGAGGTACTGAGGAGAGCGACAAGCAGGACGGGAAGGAGGGAACAAGTGGGGTCCAGGAGGTGAGGGTGGAGGAGACAAGTGGGGTTCAGAAGGTGAGGGTGGAGGAGACAAGTGGGGTCCAAGAGGTGAGGGTGGAGGAGACAGGTGGGGTTCAGAAGGTGAGGGTGGAGGAGACAAGTGGGGTTCAGAAGGTGAGGGTGGAGGAGACAAGTGGGGTTCAGAAGGTGAGGGTGGAGGAGGCAAGTGGGGTCCAGGAGGTGAGGGTGGAGGAGCCAAGTGGGGTCCAGAAGGTGAGGGTGGAGGAGACAAGTGGGGTCCAGGAGGTGAGGGTGGAGGAGCCAAGTGGGGTCCAGAAGGTGAGGGTGGAGGGGACGAGTGGGGTCCAGAAGGTGAGGGGGAGTACTGGACGACAGGTGGGGACGGGTAGTGAGGTGAACATGGAGGGAGACGAGGAGCAGTTTAAAGCCCCTCAGCTGAAGAGGAAACAGAGAGGAGGCAGTAGAAGCTCGCAGGCCAAGAAAGTGGCAGCGAAAGACATTATAGGAGCAGCTGAGTGTGAGTCCAGTCTGGAGGAGGACTCTGAGTCCGGTATGGAGGAGGACACTGCTGCTGACAGTGAGTCATCTGAACTCAGAGCTAGCTGCTGTAGGAGCTCTGAATACTACAGTGTGGAGGAAATCAAAGAGTATCTAAAAAGAAGCTATAATGTAAAAGGTGCTAAAGTGGAGGACTACCTCTCTGACAAAGTGAAGCTCTCCAACTCTGTCAGAACACACATGAAGAGCAAAGACAGAGGAGGTCTCACAGAGCAGGAAGTCTACAGACTAAGAAAAATAGTTCAGGCGATAAGGAGAGAGCTGAAAGGTGATGGAGCTAAGTGACGGGGCTGGAGCCCACTTGCTCACGACGCTGGCTGCTTCGTGAGCCGCTGGTGGACCACCACCCTGAGGACACTGGTGGTTGTAGCTGGTCCTGGACTGACCTGCTGTGGTTTCTCTACTCGGGCTGGATTCCATCTGGCGGGGGAGGAGGATCCTGAGCAGGTGGTCGGAGAGACTGACGGGAGACGAGGTGGAGATGCTGCAGGAGTACAACGGAGAAGGAGGAGGAGCTCCTGTTTCTACGGATAGATTTCCAGATCTAGGTTCACTCAGGAGCTGAACATTCATTGAGAACTGACAGTGACGCACAATGTTGTGTGTCTGGAGATGGACTAATGTTCAAACTCCTTAAAAGCATTATGGAGAGAAATGGTTTTGATTGTTTTCTTTGTTTTGTTTGTTGATTTGTTTAAGTCTGCCGTGACAACGGTGTTTTGTTTGTTCGTACTGTTTTTAGTAAAATAAAGGTTTTCTAAAAATCAAAAAAAAAAATCTCTCTCTCTGTGTCTCTGTCTGTGTCTCTGTCTGTGTCTCTGTCTGTGTCTCTGTCTCTGTCTTTGTGTCTGTGTCTCTGTGTCTGTGTCTCTGTGTCTCTCTCTCTGTCGGTGTCTCTGTCTCTGTGTCTCTCTCTGTCTGTGTCTCTGTCTCTGTGTCTCTCTCTCTCTGTCTCTGTCTCTGTGTCTCTCTCTCTGTCTCTCTCTGTCTCTCTCTCTGTGTCTCTCTGTCTCTGTCTGTGTTTCTCTCTCTCTGTGTCTCTGTGTCTGTCTGTCTCTGTCTCTCTCTCTGTGTCTGTCTCTCTCTGTCTGTGTCTGTGTCTCTGTCTGTGTCTGTGTCTCTGTCTCTCTCTCTGTGTCTCTCTGTCTGTGTCTGTGTCTCTCTCTCTCTGTCTCTCTCTCTCTGTGTCTCTCTGTCTCTCTCTCTGTCTCTCTCTCTGTGTCTCTCTGTCTGTGTCTTTGTGTCTCTGTCTGTGTCTCTGTCTCTCTCTCTGTCTCTCTCTCTCTCTGTCTCTGTGTCTCTGTCTCTGTCTCTCTCTCTGTCTCTCTCTCTCTCTGTGTCTCTGTCTCTGTCTGTGCCTCTGTCTCTCTCTCTGTCTCTGTCTCTGTGTCTCTCTCTGTCTGTGTCTCTGTCTCTCTCTCTCTGTCTCTGTCTCTGTGTCTCTCTCTCTGTGTCTCTATCTGTCTGTCTCTGTCTCTCTCTCTCTGTCGGTCTCTGTCTCTCTGTCTCTGTGTCTCTGTCTCTCTCTCTGTGTCTCTGTCTGTCTGTGTCTCTCTCTCTCTGTGTCTCTGTCTCTCTCTGTGTCTCTGTGTCTGTCTGTGTCTCTGTCTCTCTCTCTCTGTGTCTGTGTCTCTGTCTCTGTCTCTCTCTGTGTCTCTCTTTCTGTGTCTGTGTCTCTCTCTGTCTCTGTCTCTGTCTCTCTCTCGCTCTGTCTCTCTGTCTGTGTCTGTGTCTCTGTCTCTGTCTCTCTCTCTCTGTGTCTCTGTCTGTGTCTGTGTCTCTCTCTCTCTCTGTGTCTGTCTCTGTCTTTCTCTCTCTGTGTCTGTGTATGTGTCTGTGTCTCTGTCTCTGTGTCTGTCTGTGTCTCTGTCTCTGTCTGTGTCTCTGTCTCTCTCTCTGTCTCTGTCTGTGTCTCTGTCTCTGTCTGTGTCTCTGTCTCTGTCTTTGTGTCTGTGTCTCTGTCTCTGTGTCTCTGTCTCTGTCTCTGTGTCTCTGTCTCTGTCTCTGTGTCTGTGTCTCTGTCTCTCTCTCTCTCTCTGTCTCTCTCTCTCTCTGTGTCTCTCTGTGTCTCTCTGTGTCTCTCTGTCTCTCTCTCTCTGTCTCTCTCTCTGTGTCTCTCTGTCTGTGTCTGTGTGTCTCTCTCTCTCTCTGTCTCTGTGTCTCTGTCTCTCTCTGTGTCTCTGTGTCTGTCTGTGTCTCTGTCTCTCTCTCTCTGTGTCTGTGTCTCTGTCTCTGTCTCTCTCTGTGTCTCTCTTTCTGTGTCTGTGTCTCTCTCTGTCTCTGTCTCTGTCTCTCTCTCTCGCTCTGTCTCTCTGTCTCTCTCTCTCTGTGTCTCTGTCTCTGTCTGTGTCTGTGTCTCTCTCTCTCTGTGTCTGTCTCTGTCTTTCTCTCTCTGTGTCTGTGTCTGTGTCTCTGTCTCTGTGTCTGTCTGTGTCTCTGTCTCTGTCTGTGTCTCTGTCTCTCTCTCTCTCTCTGTGTCTCTGTCTGTGTCTCTGTCTCTGTCTTTGTGTCTGTGTCTCTGTGTCTGTCTCTGTCTTTCTCTCTCTGTGTCTGTGTCTGTGTCTCTGTCTCTGTGTCTGTCTGTGTCTCTCTGTCTCTGTCTGTGTCTCTCTCTCTCTGTGTCTCTGTCTCTGTGTCTGTCTGTGTCTCTGTCTCTCTCTCTGTGTCTGTCTCTCTCTGTCTGTGTCTGTGTCTCTGTCTCTGTCTGTGTCTGTGTCTCTGTCTCTCTCTCTGTGTCTCTCTGTCTGTGTCTGTGTCTCTCTCTCTCTCTGTCTCTCTCTCTCTGTGTCTCTCTGTCACTCTCTCTCTCTCTGTCTCTCTCTCTCTCTGTCTGTGTCTGTGTCTCTGTCTCTCTCTCTGTGTCTCTGTCTGTGTCTGTGTCTCTGTCTCTGTGTCTCTCTCTGTGTCTGTGTCTGTGTCTGTGTCTGTGTCTCTGTCTGTGTCTGTGTCTCTGTCTCTCTCTCTCTGTGTCTCTGTCTCTGTCTGTGTCTGTGTCTCTCTCTCTCTGTGTCTCTGTCTGTGTCTCTGTGTCTCTGTCTGTGTCTCTCTCTCTGTGTCTCTCTGTGTCTCTCTGTCTCTCTCTCTCTCTGTCTCTCTCTCTGTGTCTCTCTGTCTGTGTCTGTGTGTCTCTCTCTATCTCTGTCTCTGTGTCTCTGTCTCTCTCTGTGTCTCTGTGTCTGTCTGTGTCTCTGTCTCTCTCTCTCTGTGTCTGTGTCTCTGTCTCTGTCTCTCTCTCTGTGTCTCTCTTTCTGTCTGTGTCTCTCTCTGTCTCTGTCTCTGTCTCTGTCTCTCTCTCTCGCTCTGTCTCTCTATCTCTGTCTGTGTCTGTGTCTCTGTCTCTCTCTCTCTGTGTCTCTGTCTGTGTCTGTGTCTCTCTCTCTCTCTGTCTGTCTCTGTCTTTCTCTCTCTGTGTCTGTGTCTGTGTCTCTGTGTCTGTCTGTGTCTCTGTCTCTGTCTCTGTCTGTGTCTCTGTCTCTCTCTCTCTCTCTGTGTCTCTGTCTGTGTCTCTGTCTCTGTCTTTGTGTCTGTGTCTCTGTCTCTGTGTCTCTGTCTCTGTGTCTGTGTCTCTGTGTCTGTCTCTGTCTTTCTCTCTCTGTGTCTGTGTCTCTGTCTCTGTGTCTGTCTGTGTCTCTATCTCTGTCAGTGTCTCTGTCTCTCTCTCTCTCTGTGTCTCTGTCTGTGTCTCTGTCTGTGTCTCTGTCTGTGTCTCTGTCTCTGTCTTTGTGTCTGTGTTTCTGTGTCTGTGTCTCTGTGTCTCTCTCTCTGTCGGTGTCTCTGTCTCTGTGTCTCTCTCTGTCTGTGTCTCTGTCTCTGTGTCTCTCTCTCTCTGTCTCTGTCTCTGTGTCTCTCTCTCTGTCTCTCTCTGTCTCTCTCTCTGTGTCTCTCTGTCTCTGTCTGTGTTTCTCTCTCTCTGTGTCTCTGTGTCTGTCTGTCTCTGTCTCTCTCTCTGTGTCTGTCTCTCTCTGTCTGTGTCTGTGTCTCTGTCTGTGTCTGTGTCTCTGTCTCTCTCTCTGTGTCTCTCTGTCTGTGTCTGTGTCTCTCTCTCTGTCTCTCTCTCTCTGTGTCTCTCTGTCTCTCTCTCTGTCTCTCTCTCTGTGTCTCTCTGTCTGTGTCTTTGTGTCTCTGTCTGTGTCTCTGTCTCTCTCTCTGTCTCTCTCTCTCTCTGTCTCTGTGTCTCTGTCTCTGTCTCTGTCTCTCTCTCTGTCTCTCTCTCTCTCTGTGTCTCTGTCTCTGTCTGTGCCTCTGTCTCTCTCTCTGTCTCTGTCTCTGTGTCTCTCTCTGTCTGTGTCTCTGTCTCTCTCTCTCTGTCTCTGTCTCTGTGTCTCTCTCTCTGTGTCTCTATCTGTCTGTCTCTGTCTCTCTCTCTCTGTCGGTCTCTGTCTCTCTGTCTCTGTGTCTCTGTCTCTCTCTCTGTGTCTCTGTCTGTCTGTGTCTCTCTCTCTCTGTGTCTCTGTCTCTCTCTGTGTCTCTGTGTCTGTCTGTGTCTCTGTCTCTCTCTCTCTGTGTCTGTGTCTCTGTCTCTGTCTCTCTCTGTGTCTCTCTTTCTGTGTCTGTGTCTCTCTCTGTCTCTGTCTCTGTCTCTCTCTCGCTCTGTCTCTCTGTCTGTGTCTGTGTCTCTGTCTCTGTCTCTCTCTCTCTGTGTCTCTGTCTGTGTCTGTGTCTCTCTCTCTCTGTGTCTGTCTCTGTCTTTCTCTCTCTGTGTCTGTGTATGTGTCTGTGTCTCTGTCTCTGTGTCTGTCTGTGTCTCTGTCTCTGTCTGTGTCTCTGTCTCTGTCTGTGTCTCTGTCTCTCTCTCTGTCTCTGTCTCTGTCTGTGTCTCTGTCTCTGTCTGTGTCTCTGTCTCTGTCTTTGTGTCTGTGTCTCTGTCTCTGTGTCTCTGTCTCTGTCTCTGTGTCTCTGTCTCTGTCTCTGTGTCTGTGTCTCTGTCTCTCTCTCTCTCTCTGTCTCTCTCTCTCTCTGTGTCTCTCTGTGTCTCTCTGTGTCTCTCTGTCTCTCTCTCTCTGTCTCTCTCTCTGTGTCTCTCTGTCTGTGTCTGTGTGTCTCTCTCTCTCTCTGTCTCTGTGTCTCTGTCTCTCTCTGTGTCTCTGTGTCTGTCTGTGTCTCTGTCTCTCTCTCTCTGTGTCTGTGTCTCTGTCTCTGTCTCTCTCTGTGTCTCTCTTTCTGTGTCTGTGTCTCTCTCTCTCTGTGTCTGTCTCTGTCTTTCTCTCTCTGTGTCTGTGTCTGTGTCTCTGTCTCTGTGTCTGTCTGTGTCTCTGTCTCTGTCTGTGTCTCTGTCTCTCTCTCTCTCTCTGTGTCTCTGTCTGTGTCTCTGTCTCTGTCTTTGTGTCTGTGTCTCTGTGTCTGTCTCTGTCTTTCTCTCTCTGTGTCTGTGTCTGTGTCTCTGTCTCTGTGTCTGTCTGTGTCTCTATCTCTGTCTCTGTCTGTGTCTCTGTCTCTCTCTCTCTCTCTGTGTCTCTGTCTGTGTCTCTGTCTCTGTCTTTGTGTCTGTGTGTCTCTGTCTCTGTGTCTGTGTCTCTGTGTCTCTCTCTCTGTCGGTGTCTCTGTCTCTGTGTCTCTCTCTGTCTGTGTCTCTGTCTCTGTGTCTCTCTCTCTCTGTCTCTGTCTCTGTGTCTCTCTCTCTGTCTCTCTCTGTCTCTCTCTCTGTGTCTCTCTGTCTCTGTCTGTGTCTCTCTCTCTCTGTGTCTCTGTCTCTGTGTCTGTCTGTGTCTCTGTCTCTCTCTCTGTGTCTGTCTCTCTCTGTCTGTGTCTGTGTCTCTGTCTCTGTCTGTGTCTGTGTCTCTGTCTCTCTCTCTGTGTCTCTCTGTCTGTGTCTGTGTCTCTCTCTCTCTCTGTCTCTCTCTCTCTGTGTCTCTCTGTCTCTCTCTCTCTCTCTGTCTCTCTCTCTGTGTCTCTCTGTCTGTGTCTGTGTGTCTCTGTCTCTGTCTGTGTCTCTGTCTCTCTCTCTGTCTCTCTCTCTCTCTGTCTCTGTGTCTCTGTCTCTGTCTGTGTCTCTGTCTCTCTCTCTGTATCTCTCTCTCTCTGTGTCTCTGTCTCTGTCTGTGCCTCTGTCTCTCTCTCTGTCTCTGTCTCTGTGTCTCTCTCTGTCTGTGTCTCTGTCTCTCTCTCTCTGTCTCTGTGTCTCTCTCTCTGTGTCTCTCTCTGTCTGTCTCTGTCTCTCTCTCTCTGTCTATCTCTGTCTCTGTCTCTCTGTCTCTGTGTCTCTGTGTCTCTCTCTGTGTCTCTGTCTGTCTGTGTCTCTCTCTCTCTGTGTCTCTGTCTGTGTCTGTGTCTCTGTCTCTGTCTGTGTCTCTGTCTCTCTGTCTCTCTCTGTCTCTGTGTCTCTCTCTGTGTCTCTGTCTCTCTCTCTGTGTCTCTGTGTCTGTCTGTGTCTCTGTGTCTCTGTCTCTGTCTGTGTCTGTGTCTGTGTCTGTGTCTCTGTGTCTGTCTGTGTCTGTGTCTCTGTCTCTGTCTGTGTCTCTCTCTCTCTGTGTCTCTGTCTGTGTCTGTGTCTCTGTCTCTCTCTCTGTGTCTCGGTCTCTCTCTCTGTCTGTGTCTCTGTCTCTGTGTCTCTCTCTGTCTGTCTATGTGTCTCTCTCTCTGTCTGCCTCTGTGTCTGTGTCTCTGTCTCTGTCTGTGTCTGTGTCTCTCTCTCTCTGTGTCTCTGTGTCTCTGTCTCTGTCTGTGTCTCTGTGTCTCTGTCTGTGTCTCTCTCTCTGTCTGTGTCTCTGTCTCTGTGTCTGTCTGTCTGTGTCTCTGTCTCTCTGTCTCTGTCTCTGAATCTCTCTCTGTTCCTGTCTCTGTCTCTCTTTCTGTCTCTGTCTCTGTCTGTCTGTGTCTCTGTCTCTCTGTCTCTGTCTCTGTCTCTCTCTGTCTCTGTCTGTGTCTCTGTCTCTGTGTCTCTCTCTCTCTGTGTCTCTGTGTCTGTCTGTGTCTCTGTCTCTCTCTCTGTGTCTCTGTGTCTCTCTCTCTGTGTCTGTCTGTGTCTCTCTCTCTCTCTGTGTCTCTGTCTGTGTCTGTGTCTCTGTCTCTCTCTGTGTCTCTCTGACTGTGTCTGTGTCTCTCTCTCTCTCTCTGTCTCTCTTTGTCTCTCTCTGTCTCTCTCTGTCTCTCTCTCTGTGTGTCTCTGTCTGTGTCTGTGTCTCTGTCTCTGTGTCTCTGTCTCTGTCTCTGTCTGTGTCTGTCTCTCTCTCTCTGTGTCTGTGTCTCTGTCTCTGTCTGTGTCTCTGTCTCTCTCTCTCTCTGTGTCTGTGTCTCTGTCTGTCTCTCTCTGTGTCTCTCTTTCTGTGTCTGTGTCTCTCTCTCTCTGTGTCTCTGTCTCTGTCTCTCTCTCTGTCTCTCTCTCTGTCTCTCTCTGTCTCTGTCTCTGTCTCTGTCTCTGTGTCTCTCTCTCTCTGTGTCTGTGTCTCTCTCTCTCTGTGTCTGTCTCTGTCTTTCTCTCTCTGTGTCTGTGTCTCTGTCTCTGTGTCTGTCTGTGTCTCTGTCTCTCTCTCTCTCTGTGTCTCTGTCTGTGTCTCTGTCTCTGTCTGTGTCTCTGTCTCTGTCTTTGTGTCTGTGTCTCTGTCTCTCTGTCTCTCTCTGTCTCTGTGTCTCTCTCTCTCTGTGTCTCTGTCCCTCTCTCTGTGTCTCTGTGTCTGTCTGTGTCTCTGTGTCTCTGTCTCTGTCTGTGTCTGTGTCTCTGTGTCTGTCTGTGTCTCTGTCTCTCTCTCTGTGTCTGTGTCTCTGTCTCTGTCTGTGTCTCTCTCTCTCTGTGTCTCTGTCTGTGTCTGTCTCTCTCTCTCTGTGTCTCTGTCTCTCTCTCTGTGTCTCTGTCTCTCTCTCTGTCTGTGTCTCTGTCTCTGTGTCTCTCTCTGTCTGCCTCTGTGTCTGTGTCTCTGTCTCTGTCTGTGTCTGTGTCTCTCTCTCTCTTTGTCTCTGTCTCTGTCTGTGTCTCTGTGTCCCTTTCTGTGTCTCTCTCTCTGTCTGTGTCTCTGTCTCTGTGTCTGTCTGTCTGTGTCTCTGTCTCTCTGTCTCTGTCTCTGTCTCTCTCTGTCTCTCTGTCTCTGTCTCTGAATCTCTCTCTGTTTCTGTCTCTGTCTCTCTTTCTGTCTCTGTCTCTGTCTGTCTGTGTCTCTGTCTCTCTGTCTCTGTCTCTCTCTGTCTCTGTCTCTCTCTGTGTCTCTGTGTCTGTCTGTGTCTCTCTCTCTCTGTGTCTCTGTGTCTGTCTGTGTCTCTGTCTCTCTCTCTGTGTCTCTGTGTCTCTCTCTCTCTGTGTCTGTCTGTGTGTCTCTCTCTCTCTGTGTCTCTGTCTGTGTCTGTGTCTCTGTCTCTGTGTCTCTGTCTCTGTCTGTGTCTCTCTCTCTCTGTGTCTCTCTCTGTCTGTGTCTCTGTCTCTCTCTCTCTGTCTCTGTCTCTGTCTCTGTCTCTGTGTCTCTCTCTCTGTGTCTCTCTCTGTCTGTCTCTGTCTCTCTCTCTCTGTCTGTCTCTGTCTCTCTGTCTCTCTCTGTCTCTGTGTCTCTGTCTCTTTCTCTGTGTCTCTGTCTGTCTGTGTCTCTCTCTCTGTGTCTCTGTCTGTGTCTGTGTCTCTGTCTCTGTCTGTGTCTCTGTCTCTCTCTCTGTCTCTCTCTCTCTCTGTCTCTGTGTCTCTGTCTCTGTCTGTGTCTCTGTCTCTCTCTCTGTATCTCTCTCTCTCTGTGTCTCTGTCTCTGTCTGTGCCTCTGTCTCTCTCTCTGTCTCTGTGTCTCTCTCTGTCTGTGTCTCTGTCTCTCTCTCTCTGTCTCTGTCTCTGTGTCTCTCTCTGTCTGTCTCTGTCTCTCTCTCTCTGTCTATCTCTGTCTCTGTCTCTCTGTCTCTCTCTGTCTCTGTGTCTCTGTCTCTCTCTCTGTGTCTCTGTCTGTCTGTGTCTCTCTCTCTCTGTGTCTCTGTCTGTGTCTGTGTCTCTGTCTCTGTCTGTGTCTCTGTCTCTCTGTCTCTCTCTGTCTCTGTGTCTCTGTCTCTCTCTCTGTGTCTCTGTGTCTGTCTGTGTCTGTGTCTCTGTGTCTCTGTCTCTGTCTCTGTCTGTGTCTGTGTCTGTGTCTGTGTCTCTGTGTCTGTCTGTGTCTCTGTCTCTCTCTCTGTGTCTGTGTCTCTGTCTCTGTCTGTGTCTCTCTCTCTCTCTGTGTCTCTGTCTGTGTCTGTCTCTCTCTCTGTGTCTCTGTCTCTCTCTCTGTGTCTCGGTCTCTCTCTCTGTCTGTGTCTCTGTCTCTGTGTCTCTCTCTGTCTGTCTATGTGTCTCTCTCTCTGTCTGCCTCTGTGTCTGTGTCTCTGTCTCTGTCTGTGTCTGTGTCTCTCTCTCTCTGTGTCTCTGTCTCTGTCTCTGTCTGTGTCTCTGTGTCTCTGTCTGTGTCTCTCTCTCTGTCTGTGTCTCTGTCTCTGTCTCTGTCTGTCTGTGTCTCTGTCTCTCTGTCTCTGTCTCTGTCTCTCTCTGTCTCTGTCTCTGTCTGTGTCTCTGTCTCTGTGTCTCTCTCTCTCTGTGTCTCTGTGTCTGTCTGTGTCTCTGTCTCTCTCTCTGTGTCTCTGTGTCTCTCTCTCTGTGTCTGTCTGTGTCTCTCTCTCTCTCTGTGTCTCTGTCTGTGTCTCTGTCTCTGTCTCTCTCTGTGTCTCTCTGACTGTGTCTGTGTCTCTCTCTCTCTGTCTCTCTCTGTCTCTCTCTGTCTCTCTCTCTCTGTGTGTCTCTGTCTGTGTCTCTGTCTCTGTGTCTCTGTCTCTGTCTGTGTCTGTCTCTCTCTCTCTGTGTCTCTGTCTCTGTCTGTGTCTCTGTCTCTCTCTCTCTGTGTCTGTGTCTCTGTCTCTGTCTGTGTCTCTGTCTCTCTCTCTCTGACTGTGTCTGTGTCTCTCTCTCTCTCTCTGTCTCTCTCTGTCTCTCTCTCTCTGTGTGTCTCTGTCTCTGTCTCTGTCTCTGTCTCTGTCTGTGTCTCTGTCTCTCTCTCTGTGTCTGTCTGTGTCTCTATCTCTGTCTCTGTCTGTGTCTCTGTCTCTCTCTCTCTCTGTGTCTCTGTCTGTGTCTCTGTCTGTGTCTCTGTCTCTGTCTTTGTGTCTGTGTCTCTGTCTCTGTGTCTCTGTCTCTGTGTCTCTGTGTCTCTCTCTCTGTCGGTGTCTCTGTCTCTGTGTCTCTCTCTGTCTGTGTCTCTGTCTCTGTGTCTCTCTCTCTCTGTCTCTGTCTCTGTGTCTCTCTCTCTGTCTCTCTCTGTCTCTCTCTGTGTCTCTCTGTCTCTGTCTGTGTTTCTCTCTCTCTGTGTCTCTGTCTCTGTGTCTGTCTGTCTCCGTCTCTCTCTCTGTGTCTGTCTCTCTCTGTCTGTGTCTGTGTCTCTGTCTGTGTCTGTGTCTCTGTCTCTCTCTCTGTGTCTCTCTGTCTGTGTCTGTGTCTCTCTCTCTCTCTGTCTCTCTCTCTCTGTGTCTCTCTGTCTCTCTCTCTCTCTGTCTCTGAGAGAGTGGTGGTGGACAGCGTGGTGAGTTTTGCTAAATGTTTGGTGATTTTTCTCAAACTTTTCTAAAATCTTTCTCCATAGTTCACTGTGTGATTGAGTTGTGGTGGTGTGGTGTGTTTTTGGTGAATTTCTGTGTTGGTGGTGGACAGAGAACCGTGTTTTCTTGTCGGGGATGGCGTCCTCTGAGACGGCGTCCATGTCTTTGAGGCATGGCGTCCGTGTTCAGCCTGACCCGAGTGTCCCGGTAGAGGCGGTTCTCCTGGCTGTGGGGGACCGTGTGGGACACGCTAACCTGTCCTTTGCCTCCCGGATGAACAAAGGTGTGCTTGTGTTTTTAAAAGAGGAGCGTTTTGTGGCGGAGTTGATATCGAGCGGCGTCACGCTGAACGGCGTGTATCTGCAGGTGTCCCCGCTCGCAGTGCCCTCCACCCGGGTCACCGTCTCCGGTGTTCCCCCGTTCATCCCCAACCAGGTGTTGGAGCGGGAGCTGCAGCGCTTCGGTAAGCTGGCAAGCAGCTTCAGGACTGTGGGTCTGGGCTGTAAAAACGATAAACTGAAGCATGTCCAGTCCTTCAGGAGACAGGTGTTCATGTTCCTCACCTGTCCCTCACAGACGCTCGAGGTCTCCTTCAGGGTGAAACACGGGGAGGGACACTACATGGTGTACGCTAGCACAGGTAGCATAAGGTGCTTTGAGTGTGGGGAAGTGGGCCACAAGCGGACCGCTTGTCCTAACAGGCCGGCCGAACACACCGAAGCTCCGCTAAATGACGAGCCGGCCGAGGTCGCTGCTCCGCGGGGGGTCGACGGCCCGCCGACCGAGGCTGGGGAGGGGCTTAGCGGGCAGACAGACAGTCAGGACGGGGAACAGAGAGCTGATTCAGGCGGAGACACAATTATTGATGAGGAAGCAGCTGCTCTGAGTCTCATGACAGAGGGAAGGAAAGTAGCAGAGGGAAGGAAAGAAGCGGAGGAAAGGAAAGTAGCAGAGAAAAGGAAAGTAGTAGAGGGAAGGAAAGAAGCGGAGGGAAGGAAGGTAGCAGAGGGAAGGAAGGTAGCGGAGGGAAGGAAGGTAGCGGAGGGAAGGAAAGAAGCAGAGGGTAGGAAGGTAGCGGAGGGAAGGAAGGTAGCGGAGGGAAGGAAAGTAGCAGAGGGTAGGAAGGAAGCAGAGGGAAGGAAAGTAGCAGAGGGTAGGAAGGAAGCAGAGGGAAGGAAAGTAGTGGAGGAAGCACTGACAGCAGGAGCAGAGGACGCTATGAGGGAGAGTGGAGGAGGCAGCAGTAACGGGCCGACAGCTGAAGCTGACCAGAGTCAGGCTGCTGGTCCAGAGGAGAGTGGGGGGGCTGCTGTGGAGGAGATGGAGACTGACTCTGACTCTGACTCTGACGGTCTCTCTGTCACAGACTCACAGTCTCTCAGTGGAGATCTGTACAGGCTGGAGGAGATTGATAACTTCCTGGAGGTGACTTTTGGACAATCTGTAGAAGTTTCAGACTATTTTCCGGACACAGACAAATTCATGAGAAGTGTAATAGCCATAAAGAATACGTATGGTGAGGATGCTTTAGAGGAAAGGAAATGTTTCCGTCTAAAGAAGCACATGACGATCCTCAGGAAGCTCAAGAGGGGAGATAAAGGGAAAGGTCCTAAGAGGTTAAAAACCTCTAAGTGAGCCTGTCATGGATGTGTTTCACTTCTTCTTTGTGTCACTGTTTATTCTAACTGTCTACATCACAACTCTTTTTCATTTCTCAATGCACACGGTGAGGGTTGGCTCTTTAAATATGAACGGTGGGAGGGACCGGCAGAAGAGAGCGGTCACTGCAGACATGATCGCTCAGAAACGACTAAACGTTGTTTTCCTGCAAGAAACGCACAGCGACCCACACAACGAGGTGGACTGGGGTTTGTGGTGGAAAGGCCGGTACGTCCTGTCTCATGGGACCAACCTGTCTGCAGGTGTAGCCGTTCTGTTCTCTCCTGGGCTGGATGTTAACATCCTCTCCTCCACAGAGGTAGTGACAGGCAGGGCTTTAGTGGTCAGAGCATCAATACAGAACATTACTTTTGTTTTTATTAACATCTATGCTCCAAACCAGGGCTCACACAGGACGGACATCTTCCTCAAACTCAGAGATGTCCTGCAGCAGTGTGATCACAACGACTGTGTGGTGATGGGGGGGGACTGGAATTGCACCATCAATCCCTTATTAGACAGAACAGGAGAGGAACCTCACCTACAGTCATCTGCCACCTTATCACAGGTGATTGCAGAGTCAGGTGTGGTGGATGCATGGAGGGTCAAACATCCCCGGGCTAGGCAGTACACATGGGTGAAGGTGTTAGATGGGAACATTAGGGCAGCCAGGCTGGACCGGGTTTATGTATCTGATAGTTTCAGTAACTGCTTATTGAACAGTCACATCTACCCAGTAGGATTCACCGACCATCACCTCGTCACTGTAGATGTTCACACCTCACCAACCACCAA
Source organism: Pholis gunnellus (assembly GCF_910591455.1). Lineage (NCBI taxonomy): Eukaryota > Metazoa > Chordata > Actinopteri > Perciformes > Pholidae > Pholis > Pholis gunnellus. The sequence continues at coordinate 23,377,727 of NC_136540.1, forward strand.
AGGCAGCTCTTACTGGCACTTTAACACTAAGCTGCTTCAGGACAGTGACTTCTGTAGAAAGTTTGAGGTTTTCTGGGAGATCTGGAGAGAAAAGAAGAGCGACTTTGAGTCCCTGAGTCAGTGGTGGGATGTAGGAAAGGCACATATACGTGTCTTTGTTCAACAGTATACGAGTCACTCCACAGTAAAGGTCAAGAGGGTCATTGAGGATCTAGAAACTGAAATCAGGGATTTAGAGCACAGTCTACTCACTCACACCAGCACAGACACTCACAGGCTTCAGCAGAAGAAGCAGCAGCTAGGCTCATTTCTACGGGAGCGAGCTAAAGGAGCTTTGGTCAGGTCAAGGTTCACCAGTGTTAGGGACATGGATGCTCCTACCTCCTACTTCTTTAATCTGGAGAAGTCCGTCTCTCGGACCAAACAGATGGTGTGTCTCCGCCTCCCTGATGGTGAGATGACGACTGACCCGATCGAAATGAGGCAACATGCTGTAAGTTTCTACAGCGCCCTCTTCAGGAAGGAGGACAACCACAGAGAGAGTGTTGACGAGCTGCTTCAGGACCTTCCTCAGCTGGGCCCCGAGGACAGAGCTGTCCTGGACGCCAACATCTCCCTGGAGGAGCTGACCGCTGCTGTGGGTCAGATGGCTGCTGGGAGAGCTCCCGGACTGGACGGACTGCCTGCGGACTTCTATAAACACTTCTGGAAGTGTTTGGGAGCCGACCTGTGGGAGGTGCTGCAGGAGTGTTCACTGACAGGCCTGCTGCCGACGACATGTCGACATGCAGTACTGTCACTGTTACCCAAAAAAGGAGATTTGTCCTTACTAAAGAACTGGAGGCCGGTGGCGTTGTTATGCACAGACTATAAACTTCTTTCCAAGGTGCTCGCCAACCGGCTTAAGAACTTTCTGGAGTCTATAATCCACAGAGACCAGTCTTACTGCGTACCGGACAGATCCATCATGGACAACATTTTTCTCATGAGAGACTTGTTGGACCTTTGTAAAGTGCATAATATTGATGTTGGTGTTATATCATTAGACCAGGAGAAGGCTTTTGATAGGGTTGATCATGGTTTTCTTTTTTCCACTTTAAGAGCTTTTGGTTTTGGTGAAGGGTTTGTGTCACTGGTGAGTCTGATGTACAAGGAAGCTGCTTGTCTGGTGAAGGTGGGGGGCGCGCTGAGCTGTCCAGTTCAGGTCCAGAGAGGCATCAGACAGGGATGTCCTATCTCTGGACAGCTATATTCCATCGCCATTGAGCCTCTCCTGAACAGGTTGAGATCCCGTCTGTCAGGACTCATGTTACCGGGGCTGCCTCAGCGACCCTCGCTGGTGGTGTCAGCATATGCTGATGATGTTCATGTGTTCGTCAACGACCAGAGGGATGTCCAGTTCCTAAGTAGCAGTTTAGTGTTGTTTGAGAGGGCATCTTCAGCAAAGGTCAACTGGGAAAAAAGTGAAGCTTTGCAGGTTGGGCAGTGGGCAGACAAGGAAACACCAAAGCTACCAGGAAGCATCAGATGGGGAAGGCAGGGCCTGAAGGTTTTGGGTGTTTTTTTGGGAACAGAGGAGTTTCAAAGACAGAACTGGGAGGGTGCTGTGGAGAGAGTGTGTACCAGACTGTCTAAATGGAAATGGCTGCTACCTCAGCTCTCCTACAGGGGGAGGGTCCTGATTGTCAACAACTTGGTTGCCTCAACCCTTTGGCACAGACTGGTAGTCCTACCGCCACCACAGGGCCTGATTAAGGACGTCCAGAGGAAAGTTGTGGACTTCTTCTGGTCAGGGCTTCACTGGCTGAGATCTGCGGTGCTGTACCTGCCGGTCCAGGAGGGAGGACAGGGTCTGGTGGACATTGCATCACGCATCACAGCCTTCAGACTGCAGACGGCTCAGAGACTGCTGTACAGCTTGGGCCTGCCATGGACTGATGCTGCCTGTGTGCTGCTGAGGAGGGCTGGACGCTTAGGTTACGACAAACACCTGTTCCTGCTTCAGCCACAGTCAGTAGATTTAACTGGTCTGACACCGTTCTACCAGTCCGTCCTACAGGCGTGGCAGGTTTTTACAGTCCAGCGGAGAGCTGTGACGACACCAGGGATGTGGCTCTTTGAGGAGCCGCTGTTCGGAAGCAGCTACGTCACATCCCAGGTCCTGACGTCCGTCAGCCTGAGATCCAGACTGAGAGAGGCCGGCTGTGTGAAGCTGGGTCATCTGATGAAGACCTCCATCCCTCGTCTGGCGGAGCTGACCAGCATCCGGTCCAGCAGGCTGCTGCTCAGGCTGGTGGAGGAGGTCTGCGCTTCCCTGCCAGAAGTCCTCAGAGCGTTTGTTGAAGACCGTACCATATCTGAGCAATGGGACGATGAATGTGAGTATGTCTTCCCACCCCTGGCTGTCAGTCCTGCTGTGGGACAGTGGGAGGATGAGGAGGACATCCTGCTGTCTCTGAAGACACCACAGTTGGGGGACTTTGAGACTCTGGGGAGGAAAGCAGCGTATCAGACCAGTGTGAAGGTCTCTAACTTGCGCTCTCTGGCAGGAGTGAGGGTGTCGAGGTGGACTGATTATTTTGGCAGGGGATCCTCCCCAAGGGGCTGTTGGCGGTCCCTGTACAAACCCCCTGCAGACAAACGGACAGGGGACCTCCAGTGGAGGATTGTACATGGGGCCATAGCTACTAACAGGTATCTGGTGCACCTGGATCCTGGCTCAGGGGACAGCTGTCCTTTCTGCTCACAGACAGAGACCATCCATCATCTGTTCGTTCGGGCTTAGGAGAACACTTTTCTTTCTGTCTCTTCATCTATGGTCCGAACTACTCCGCTAAAAACAAATCTGTCCTCACACTGATGAATTTCCTTTCAGGACTGGCCAAACTAGCAATTTGGAAAACCAGGAAACACCGTGTGAGGGGTGGAGGGTCAGAGGACGTGGTTCTGATGCTGACGGGGCTGCTGGCTGCTCGGCTCAAGCTGGAGTTTGGTTTCTACCGACTGACCAAGAAAACTGAACTCTTTGTGAACATTTGGGCTCTGAGAGACGTTCTGTGTTCAGTCAGAGACGACGCTCTGGTTCTGAACTTATGATTTGTGTTTGTTTTATTTAATTTTTTTTCTTTTGGTTTTGTTTTGTTTGGCATGATTTAAGTTTGTTGTAATTTCTGATAAACAGTGAAACTGTAAACACAATTGAATTGGAAATAAAAGTTTCTGTAAAATCAAAAAAAAATCTCTCTCTCTGTCTCTCTCTCTGTGTCTCTCTGTCTGTGTCTGTGTGTCTCTGTCTCTGTCTGTGTCTCTGTCTCTCTCTCTGTCTCTCTCTCTCTGTCTCTGTCTGTGTCTCTGTCTCTCTCTCTGTCTCTCTCTCTCTCTGTGTCTCTGTCTCTGTCTGTGCCTCTGTCTCTCTCTCTGTCTCTGTCTCTGTGTCTCTCTCTGTCTGTGTCTCTGTCTCTCTCTCTCTGTCTCTGTCTCTGTCTCTGTCTCTGTGTCTCTCTCTCTGTGTCTCTCTCTGTCTGTCTCTGTCTCTCTCTCTCTGTCTGTCTCTGTCTCTCTCTGTCTCTGTGTCTCTGTCTCTCTCTCTGTGTCTCTGTCTGTCTGTGTCTCTCTCTCTGTGTCTCTGTCTGTGTCTCTGTCTCTGTCTGTGTCTCTGTCTCTCTGTCTCTCTCTGTCTCTGTGTCTCTCTGTCTCTGTCTGTGTTTCTCTCTCTCTGTGTCTCTGTGTCTGTCTGTCTCCGTCTCTCTCTCTGTGTCTGTCTCTCTGTGTCTGTGTCTCTGTCTGTGTCTGTGTCTCTGTCTCTCTCTCTGTGTCTCTCTGTCTGTGTCTGTGTCTCTCTCTCTCGCTGTCTCTCTCTCTCTGTGTCTCTCTGTCTCTCTCTCTCTCTGTCTCTCTCTCTGTGTCTCTCTGTCTGTGTCTGTGTGTCTCTGTCTCTCTCTCTGTCTCTCTCTCTCTCTCTCTGTCTCTGTGTCTCTGTCTCTGTCTGTGTCTCTGTCTCTCTCTCTGTCTCTCTCTCTCTCTGTGTCTCTGTCTCTGTCTGTGCCTCTGTCTCTGTCTCTGTGTCTCTCTCTGTCTGTGTCTCTGTCTCTCTCTCTCTGTCTCTGTCTCTGTCTCTGTGTCTCTCTCTCTGTGTCTCTCTCTGTCTGTCTCTGTCTCTCTCTCTCTGTCTGTCTCTGTCTCTCTGTCTCTCTCTGTCTCTGTGTCTCTGTCTCTCTCTCTCTGTCTCTGTGTCTCTGTCTCTCTCTCTGTGTCTCTGTCTCTCTCTCTGTGTCTCTGTCTGTGTCTGTGTCTCTGTCTCTGTCTGTGTCTCTGTCTCTCTGTCTCTCTCTGTCTCTGTGTCTCTCTCTGTGTCTCTGTCTCTCTCTCTGTGTCTCTGTGTCTGTCTGTGTCTGTGTCTCTGTGTCTCTGTCTGTGTCTGTGTTTCTGTGTCTCTGTGTCTGTCTGTGTCTCTGTCTCTCTCTCTGTGTCTCTGTCTCTCTCTGTGTGTCTCTCTCTCTGTGTCTCTGTCTGTGTCTGTCTCTCTCTCTGTGTCTCTGTCTGTGTCTCTGTCTCTGTCTTTGTGTCTGTGTCTCTGTCTCTGTGTCTCTGTCTCTGTCTCTGTGTCTCTGTGTCTGTGTCTCTGTGTCTCTCTCTCTGTCTGTGTCTCTGTCTCTGTGTCTCTCTCTGTCTGTGTCTCTGTCTCTGTGTCTCTCTCTGTCTCTGTCTCTGTGTCTCTCTCTCTGTCTCTCTCTGTCTCTCTCTCTGTCTCTCTCTCTGAATCTGTCTGTGTCTCTCTCTCTCTGTGTCTCTGTCTCTGTGTCTGTCTGTGTCTCTGTCTCTCTCTCTGTGTCTGTCTCTCTCTGTCTGTGTCTGTGTCTCTGTCTCTGTCTCTGTCTGTGTCTGTGTCTGTGTCTCTTTCTCTCTCTCTGTGTCTCTCTGTCTGTGTCTGTGTGTCTCTCTCTCACTCTCTGTCTCTCTCTCTCTGTGTCTCTCTGTCTCTCTCTCTCTGTCTCTCTCTCTGTGTCTCTCTGTCTGTCTCTGTGTGTCTCTCTCTCTCTCTGTCTCTGTGTCTCTGTCTCTCTCTGTGTCTCTGTGTCTGTCTGTGTCTCTGTCTCTGTCTCTCTCTGTGTCTCTCTTTCTGTGTCTGTGTCTCTCTCTGTCTCTGTCTCTCTCTCGCTCTGTCTCTCTGTCTCTGTCTGTGTCTGTGTCTCTGTCTCTCTCTCTCTGTGTCTCTGTCTGTGTCTGTGTCTCTCTCTCTCTGTGTCTGTCTCTGTCTTTCTCTCTCTGTGTCTGTGTATGTGTCTGTGTCTCTGTCTCTGTGTCTGTCTGTGTCTCTGTCTCTGTCTGTGTCTCTGTCTCTCTCTCTGTCTCTGTCTCTGTCTGTGTCTCTGTCTCTGTCTCTGTCTCTGTCTCTGTCTTTGTGTCTGTGTCTCTGTCTCTGTGTCTCTGTCTCTGTCTCTGTCTCTGTGTCTGTGTCTCTGTCTCTCTCTCTCTGTCTCTCTCTCTCTCTGTGTCTCTCTGTGTCTCTCTGTCTCTCTCTCTCTGTCTCTCTCTCTGTGTCTCTCTGTCTGTGTCTGTGTGTCTCTCTCTCTCTCTCTCTGTCTCTGTCTCTCTCTGTGTCTCTGTGTCTGTCTGTGTCTCTGTCTCTCTCTCTCTGTGTCTGTGTCTCTGTCTCTGTCTCTCTCTGTGTCTCTCTTTCTGTGTCTGTGTCTCTCTCTGTCTCTGTCTCTGTCTCTCTCGCTCTGTCTCTCTGTCTCTCTCTCTCTGTGTCTCTGTCTCTGTCTGTGTCTGTGTCTCTGTCTCTGTGTCTGTCTGTGTCTCTGTCTCTGTCTGTGTCTCTGTCTCTCTCTCTCTCTCTGTGTCTCTGTCTGTGTCTCTGTCTCTGTCTTTGTGTCTGTGTCTCTGTCTCTGTCTCTGTCTTTCTCTCTCTGTGTCTGTGTCTCTGTGTCTGTCTGTGTCTCTATCTCTGTCTCTGTCTGTGTCTCTGTCTCTCTCTCTCTCTCTGTGTCTCTGTCTGTGTCTCTGTCTCTGTCTGTGTCTCTGTCTCTGTCTTTGTGTCTGTGTCTCTGTCTCTGTCTCTGTGTCTGTGTCTCTGTGTCTCTCTCTCTGTCGGTGTCTCTGTCTCTGTGTCTCTCTCTGTCTGTGTCTCTGTCTCTGTGTGTCTCTCTCTCTGTCTCTGTCTCTGTGTCTCTCTCTCTGTCTCTCTCTGTCTCTCTCTCTGTGTCTCTCTGTCTGTGTCTCTCTCTCTCTGTGTCTCTGTCTCTGTGTCTGTCTGTGTCTCTTTCTCTCTCTCTGTGTCTGTCTCTCTCTGTATGTGTCTGTGTCTCTGTCTCTGTCTGTGTCTGTGTCTCTGTCTCTCTCTCTGTGTCTCTCTGTCTGTGTCTGTGTGTCTCTGTCTCTCTCTCTGTCTCTCTCTCTCTCTGTCTCTGTGTCTCTGTCTCTGTCTGTGTCTCTGTGTCTCTCTCTGTCTCTCTCTCTCTGTGTCTCTCTGTCTCTCTCTCTCTCTCTGTCTCTCTCTCTGTGTCTCTCTGTCTGTGTCTGTGTGTCTCTGTCTCTGTCTGTGTCTCTGTCTCTCTCTCTGTCTCTCTCTCTCTCTGTCTCTGTGTCTCTGTCTCTGTCTGTGTCTCTGTCTCTCTCTCTGTATCTCTCTCTCTCTGTGTCTCTGTCTCTGTCTGTGCCTCTGTCTCTCTCTCTGTCTCTGTCTCTGTGTCTCTCTCTGTCTGTGTCTCTGTCTCTCTCTGTCTCTGTCTCTGTCTCTGTGTCTATCTCTCTGTGTCTCTCTCTGTCTGTCTCTGTCTCTCTCTCTCTGTCTATCTCTGTCTCTGTCTCTCTGTCTCTCTCTGTCTCTGTGTCTCTGTCTCTCTCTCTGTGTCTCTGTCTCTCTGTCTCTCTCTGTCTCTGTGTCTCTCTCTGTGTCTCTGTCTCTCTCTCTGTGTCTCTGTGTCTGTCTGTGTCTGTGTCTCTGTGTCTCTGTCTTTGTCTCTGTCTGTGTCTGTGTCTCTGTGTCTGTCTGTGTCTGTGTCTCTGTCTCTGTCTGTGTCTCTCTCTCTCTGTGTCTCTGTCTGTGTCTGTCTCTCTCTCTGTGTCTCTCTCTGTGTCTCTGTCTCTCTCTCTGTGTCTCGGTCTCTCTCTCTGTCTGTGTCTCTGTCTCTGTGTCTCTCTCTGTCTGTCTATGTGTCTCTCTCTCTGTCTGCTTCTGTGTCTGTGTCTCTGTCTCTGTCTGTGTCTGTGTCTCTCTCTCTCTGTGTCTCTGTCTCTGTCTGTGTCTCTCTCTCTGTCTCTGTCTCTGTGTCTGTCTGTCTGTGTCTCTGTCTCTCTGTCTCTGTCTCTGAATCTCTCTCTGTTTCTGTCTCTGTCTCTCTTTCTGTCTCTGTCTCTGTCTGTCTGTGTCTCTGTCTCTCTGTCTCTGTCTGTCTCTGTCTCTGTCTGTGTCTCTGTCTCTGTGTCTCTCTCTCTCTGTGTCTCTGTGTCTGTCTGTGTCTCTGTCTCTCTCTCTGTGTCTCTGTGTCTCTCTCTCTGTGTCTGTCTGTGTCTCTCTCTCTCTCTGTGTCTCTCTGACTGTGTCTGTGTCTCTCTCTCTCTCTCTCTGTCTCTCTCTGTCTCTCTCTGTCTCTCTCTCTCTGTGTGTCTCTGTCTGTGTCTGTGTCTCTGTCTCTGTGTCTCTGTCTCTGTCTGTGTCTGTCTCTCTCTCTCTGTGTCTCTGTCTCTGTCTGTGTCTCTGTCTCTCTCTCTCTGTGTCTGTGTCTCTGTCTGTGTCTCTGTCTCTCTCTCTATCTGTGTCTGTGTCTCTGTCTCTGTCTCTCTCTGTGTCTCTCTTTCTGTGTCTGTGTCTCTCTCTCTCTCTGTGTCTCTGTCTCTGTCTCTCTCTCTGTCTCTCTCTCTGTCTCTCTCTGTCTCTGTCTCTGTGTCTCTCTCTGTCTGTGTCTGTGTCTCTCTCTCTCTGTGTCTGTCTCTGTCTTTCTCTCTCTGTGTCTGTGTCTGTGTCTCTGTCTCTGTGTCTGTCTGTGTCTCTGTCTCTCTCTCTCTCTCTGTGTCTCTGTCTGTGTCTCTGTCTCTGTCTGTGTCTCTGTCTTTGTGTCTGTGTCTCTGTCTCTCTGTCTCTCTCTGTCTCTGTGTCTCTCTCTCTGTGTCTCTGTCCCTCTCTCTGTGTCTCTGTGTCTGTCTGTGTCTGTGTCTCTGTGTCTCTGTCTCTGTCTGTGTCTGTGTCTGTGTCTCTGTGTCTGTCTGTGTCTCTGTCTCTCTCTCTGTGTCTGTGTCTCTGTCTCTGTCTGTGTGTCTCTCTCTCTGTGTCTCTCTCTCTCTCTCTGTGTCTCTGTCTCTCTCTCTGTCTGTGTCTCTGTCTCTGTGTCTCTCTCTGTCTGCCTCTATGTCTGTGTCTCTGTCTGTGTCTGTGTCTCTCTCTCTCTTTGTCTCTGTCTCTGTCTGTGTCTCTGTGTCTCTGTCTGTGTCTCTCTCTCTGTCTGTGTCTCTGTCTCTGTGTCTGTCTCTCTGTCTCTATCTCTGAATCTCTCTCTGTTTCTGTCTCTGTCTCTCTTTCTGTCTCTGTCTCTGTCTGTCTGTGTCTCTGTCTCTCTGTCTCTGTCTCTCTCTGTCTCTGTCTCTCTCTGTGTTTCTGTGTCTGTCTGTGTCTCTGTCTCTCTCTCTCTGTATCTCTGTCTGTGTCTCTGTCTCTGTCTCTGTCTGTGTCTGTGTCTCTGTCTCTGTGTCTCTCTCTCTCTGTGTCTCTGTGTCTGTCTGTGTCTCTGTCTCTCTCTCTGTGTCTCTGTGTCTCTCTCTCTCTGTGTCTGTCTGTGTGTCTCTCTCTCTCTGTGTCTCTGTCTGTGTCTGTGTCTCTGTCTCTGTGTCTCTATCTCTGTCTGTGTCTCTCTCTCTCTGTGTCTCTCTCTGTCTGTGTCTCTGTCTCTCTCTCTCTGTCTCTGTCTCTGTCTCTGTGTCTCTCTCTCTGTGTCTCTCTCTGTCTGTCTCTGTCTCTCTCTCTCTGTCTGTCTCTGTCTCTCTGTCTCTCTCTGTCTCTGTGTCTCTGTCTCTCTCTCTGTGTCTCTGTCTGTCTGTGTCTCTCTCTCTCTGTGTCTCTGTCTGTGTCTCTGTCTCTGTCTGTGTCTCTGTCTCTCTCTCTGTCTCTCTCTCTCTCTGTCTCTGTGTCTCTGTCTCTGTCTGTGTCTCTGTCTCTCTCTCTGTAGCTCTCTCTGTCTGTGTCTCTGTCTCTCTCTCTCTGTCTCTGTCTCTGTCTCTGTGTCTCTCTCTCTGTGTCTCTCTCTGTCTGTCTCTGTCTCTCTCTCTCTGTCTGTCTCTGTCTCTCTGTCTCTCTCTGTCTCTGTGTCTCTGTCTCTCTCTCTGTGTCTCTGTCTGTCTGTGTCTCTCTCTCTCTGTGTCTCTGTCTGTGTCTCTGCCTCTGTCTGTGTCTCTGTCTCTCTCTCTGTCTCTCTCTCTCTCTGTCTCTGTGTCTCTGTCTCTGTCTGTGCCTCTGTCTCTCTCTCTGTCTCTGTCTCTCTCTGTCTGTGTCTCTGTCTCTCTCTCTCTGTCTCTGTCTCTGTCTCTGTGTCTCTCTCTCTGTGTCTCTCTCTGTCTGTCTCTGTCTCTCTCTCTCTGTCAATCTCTGTCTCTGTCTCTCTGTCTCTCTCTGTCTCTGTGTCTCTCTCTGTGTCTCTGTCTGTCTGTGTCTCTCTCTCTCTGTGTCCCTGTCTGTGTCTGTGTCTCTGTCTCTGTCTGTGTCTCTGTCTCTCTGTCTCTCTCTGTCTCTGTGTCTCTCTCTGTGTCTCTGTCTCTCTCTCTGTGTCTCTGTGTCTGTCTGTGTCTGTGTCTCTGTGTCTCTGTCTCTGTCTCTGTCTGTGTCTGTGTCTGTGTCTCTGTGTCTGTCTGTGTCTCTGTCTCTCTCTCTGTGTCTGTGTCTCTGTCTGTGTCTCTCTCTCTCTGTGTCTCTGTCTGTGTCTGTCTCTCTCTCTGTGTCTCTGTCTGTGTCTGTGTCTCTGTCTCTCTCTCTGTGTCTCGGTCTCTCTCTCTGTCTGTGTCTCTGTCTCTGTGTCTCTCTCTGTCTGTCTATGTGTCTCTCTCTCTGTCTGCCTCTGTGTCTGTGTCTCTGTCTCTGTCTGTGTCTGTGTCTCTCTCTCTCTGTGTCTCTGTCTCTGTCTGTGTCTCTGTGTCTCTGTCTGTGTCTCTCTCTCTGTCTGTGTCTCTGTCTCTGTGTCTGTCTGTCTGTGTCTCTGTCTCTCTGTCTCTGTCTCTGAATCTCTCTCTGTTTCTGTCTCTGTCTCTCTTTCTGTCTCTGTCTCTGTCTGTCTGTGTCTCTGTCTCTCTGTCTCTGTCTCTCTCTGTCTCTGTCTCTGTCTGTGTCTCTGTCTCTGTGTCTCTCTCTCTCTGTGTCTCTGTGTCTGTCTGTGTCTCTGTCTCTCTCTCTGTGTCTCTGTGTCTCTCTCTCTGTGTCTGTCTGTGTCTCTCTCTCTCTCTCTGTGTCTCTGTCTGTGTCTGTGTCTCTGTCTCTGTCTCTCTCTGTGTCTCTCTGACTGTGTCTCTCTCTCTCTCTGTCTCTCTCTCTGTCTCTCTCTGTCTCTCTCTCTCTGTGTGTCTCTGTCTGTGTCTGTGTCTCTGTCTCTGTGTCTCTGTCTCTGTCTGTGTCTGTCTCCCTCTCTCTGTGTCTCTGTCTCTCTCTCTCTGTGTCTGTGTCTCTGTCTCTGTCTGTGTCTCTGTCTCTCTCTCTGTGTCTGTGTCTCTGTCTCTGTCTCTCTCTGTGTCTCTCTTTCTGTGTCTGTGTCTCTCTCTCTCTCTGTGTCTCTGTCTCTGTCTCTCTCTCTGTCTCTCTCTCTGTCTCTGTCTCTGTGTCTCTCTCTGTCTGTGTCTGTGTCTCTCTCTCTCTGTGTCTGTCTCTGTCTTTCTCTCTCTGTGTCTGTGTCTGTGTCTCTGTCTCTGTGTCTGTCTGTGTCTCTGTCTCTCTCTCTCTCTGTGTCTCTGTCTGTGTCTCTGTCTCTGTCTTTGTGTCTGTGTCTCTGTCTCTCTATCTCTCTCTGTCTCTGTGTCTCTCTCTCTGTGTCTCTGTCCCTCTCTCTGTGTCTCTGTGTCTGTCTGTGTCTGTGTCTCTGTGTCTCTGTCTCTGTCTGTGTCTGTGTCTGTGTCTCTGTGTCTGTCTGTGTCTCTGTCTCTCTCTCTGTGTCTGTGTCTCTGTCTCTGTCTGTGTCTCTCTCTCTCTGTGTCTCTGTCTCTCTCTCTCTGTGTCTCTGTCTCTCTCTCTGTCTGTGTCTCTGTCTCTGTGTCTCTCTCTGTCTGCCTCTGTGTCTGTGTCTCTGTCTCTGTCTGTGTCTGTGTCTCTCTCTCTCTTTGTCTCTGTCTCTGTCTGTGTCTCTGTGTCTCTGTCTGTGTGTCTCTCTCTGTCTGTGTCTCTGTCTCTGTGTCTGTCTGTCTGTGTCTCTGTCTCTCTGTCTCTCTTTCTGTCTCTGTCTCTGTCTGTCTGTGTCTCTGTCTCTCTGTCTCTGTCTCTCTCTGTCTCTGTCTCTCTCTGTGTCTCTGTGTCTGTCTGTGTCTCTGTCTCTCTCTCTCTGTGTCTCTGTCTCTGTCTGTGTCTCTGTCTCTGTGTCTCTCTCTCTCTGTGTCTCTGTGTCTGTCTGTGTCTCTGTCTCTCTCTCTGTGTCTCTGTGTCTCTCTCTCTCTGTGTCTGTCTGTGTGTCTCTCTCTCTGTGTCTCTGTCTGTGTCTCTGTGTCTCTGTCTCTGTCTCTGTCTGTGTCTGTCTCTCTCTCTCTGTGTCTCTGTCTCTGTCTGTGTCTCTGTCTCTCGCTCTCTGTGTCTGTGTCTCTGTCTCTGTATGTGTCTCTGTCTCTCTCTCTCTGTGTCTCTGTGTCTGTCTGTGTCTCTGTCTCTCTCTCTGTGTCTCTGTGTCTCTCTCTCTCTGTGTCTGTCTGTGTGTCTCTCTCTCTCTGTGTCTCTGTCTGTGTCTGTGTCTCTGTCTCTGTGTCTCTGTCTCTGTCTCTGTCTGTGTCTGTCTCTCTCTCTCTGTGTCTCTGTCTCTGTCTGTGTCTCTGTCTCTCTCTCTCTGTGTCTGTGTCTCTGTCTCTGTCTGTGTCTCTGTCTCTCTCTCTCTGTGTCTGTGTCTCTGTCTCTCTCTGTGTCTCTCTTTCTGTGTCTGTGTCTCTCTCTCTCTCTGTGTCTCTGTCTCTCTCTCTGTCTCTCTCTCTGTCTCTCTCTGTCTCTGTCTCTGTGTCTCTCTCTGTCTGTGTCTGTGTCTCTCTCTCTCTGTGTCTGTCTCTGTCTTTCTCTCTCTGTGTCTGTGTCTGTGTCTCTGTCTCTGTGTCTGTCTGTGTCTCTGTCTCTGTCTGTGTCTCTCTCTCTCTCTGTGTCTCTGTCTGTGTCTCTGTCTGTGTCTCTGTCTCTGTCTTTGTGTCTCTGTCTCTGTGTCTGTGTCTCTCTCTCTGTCTCTCTCTCTGTCTGTGTCTCTGTCTCTGTGTCTCTCTCTTTCTGTGTCTCTGTCTCTGTGTCTCTCTGTCTCTGTCTCTGTCTGTCTGTGTCTCTGTCTCTGTGTCTCTCTCTCTCTGTCTCTGTCTCTGTGTCTCTCTCTCTGTCTCTCTGTCTCTCTCTCTGTGTCTCTCTGTCTCTGTCTGTGTCTCTCTCTCTCTGTGTCTCTGTCTCTGTGTCTGTCTGTGTCTCTGTCTCTCTCTCTGTGTCTGTCTCTCTCTGTCTGTGTCTGTGTCTCTGTCTCTGTCTGTGTCTGTGTCTGTGTCTCTGTCTCTCTCTCTGTGTCTCTCTGTCTGTGTCTGTGTCTCTCTCTCTCTCTGTCTCTCTCTCTCTGTGTCTCTCTGTCTCTCTCTCTCTCTCTCTCTGTGTCTCTCTGTCTGTGTCTGTGTGTGTCTCTCTCTCTCTGTCTCTGTCTGTGTCTCTGTCTGTGTCTCTGTCTGTGTCTCTGTCTCTCTCTGTCTCTGTGTCTCTGTCTGTGTCTGTGTCTCTGTCTCTGTCTGTGTCTCTGTCTCTCTCTCTGTCTCTGTCTGTCTCTCTCTGTGTCTCTGTCTCTGTCTGTGCCTCTGTCTCTCTCTCTGTCTCTGTCTCTGTGTCTCTCTCTGTCTGTGTCTCTGTCTCTCTCTCTGTGTCTCTGTCTCTGTCTCTGTGTCTCTCTATCTGTGTCTCTCTCTGCCTGTCTCTGTCTCTCTCTCTCTGTCTATCTCTGTCTCTGTCTCTCTGTCTCTCTCTGTGTCTCTGTCTCTCTCTCTGTGTCTCTGTGTCTGTCTGTGTCTCTCTCTCTCTGTGTCTCTGTCTGTGTCTGTGTCTCTGTCTGTGTCTCTGTCTCTGTGTCTCTCTCTGTCTCTGTGTCTCTCTCTCTGTGTCTCTGTCTCTCTCTCTGTGTCTCTGTGTCTGTCTGTGTCTGTGTCTCTGTGTCTCTGTCTCTGTCTGTGTCTGTGTCTCTGTCTCTCTCTGTGTCTCTGTGTCTGTCTGTGTCTCTGTCTCTCTCTCTCTGTGTCTGTGTCTCTGTCTCTGTCTCTCTCTGTGTCTCTCTTTCTGTGTCTGTGTCTCTCTCTGTCTCTGTCTCTGTCTCTCTCTCGCTCTGTCTCTCTGTCTCTGTCTGTGTCTCTGTCTCTGTCTCTGTCTCTCTCTCTCTCTGTGTCTCTGTCTCTGTCTGTGTCTGTGTCTCTCTCTCTCTGTCTCTGTCTCTGTCTTTCTCTCTCTGTGTCTGTGTCTCTGTCTCTGTGTCTGTCTGTGTCTCTGTCTCTGTCTGTGTCTCTGTCTCTGTCTCTGTCTCTCTCTCTGTCTCTGTCTCTGTCTGTGTCTCTGTCTCTGTCTGTGTCTCTGTCTCTGTCTTTGTGTCTGTGTCTCTGTCTCTGTGTCTCTGTCTCTGTGTCTCTGTCTCTGTCTCTGTGTCTGTGTCTCTGTCTCTCTCTCTGTCTCTCTCTCTCTGTGTCTCTCTGTGTCTCTCTGTCTCTCTCTCTCTCTGTTTCTCTCTCTGTGTCTCTCTGTCTGTGTCTGTGTGTCTCTCTCTCTCTGTCTCTGTGTCTCTGTCTCTCTCTGTGTCTCTGTGTCTGTCTGTGTCTCTGTCTCTCTCTCTCTGTGTCTGTGTCTCTGTCTCTGTCTCTCTATGTGTCTCTCTTTCTGTCTGTGTCTCTCTCTGTCTCTGTCTCTCTCTCTCGCTCTGTCTCTCTGTCTCTGTCTGTGTCTGTGTCTCTCTCTCTCTGTGTCTCTGTCTTTGTCTGTGTCTGTGTCTCTCTCTCTCTGTGTCTGTCTCTGTCTTTCTCTCTCTGTGTCTGTGTCTGTGTCTGTGTCTCTGTCTCTGTGTCTGTCTGTGTCTCTGTCTCTGTCTGTGTCTCTGTCTCTCTCTCTCTCTCTGTGTCTCTGTCTGTGTCTCTGTCTCTGTCTTTGTGTCTGTGTCTCTGTCTCTGTGTCTCTGTCTCTGTGTCTGTGTCTCTGTGTCTGTCTCTGTCTTTCTCTCTCTGTGTCTGTGTCTGTGTCTCTGTCTCTGTGTCTGTCTGTGTCTCTATCTCTGTCTCTGTCTGTGTCTCTGTCTCTCTCTCTCTCTGTGTCTCTGTCTCTGTCTCTGTCTTTGTGTCTGTGTCTCTGTCTCTGTGTCTCTGTCTCTGTGTCTGTGTCTCTGTGTCTCTCTCTCTGTCGGTGTCTCTGTCTCTGTGTCTCTCTCTGTCTGTGTCTCTGTCTCTGTGTCTCTCTCTCTCTGTCTCTGTCTCTGTGTGTCTCTCTCTGTCTCTCTCTGTCTCTCTCTCTGTGTCTCTCTGTCTCTGTCTGTGTTTCTCTCTCTCTGTGTCTCTGTCTCTGTGTCTGTCTGTCTCTGTCTCTCTCTCTGTGTCTGTCTCTCTCTGTCTGTGTCTGTGTCTGTGTCTCTGTCTGTGTCTCTGTCTCTCTCTCTGTGTCTCTCTGTCTGTGTCTGTGTCTCTCTCTCTCTCTGTGTCTCTCTGTCTCTCTCTCTCTCTCTCTCTGTCTCTCTCTCTGTGTCTCTCTGTCTGTGTCTGTGTGTCTCTGTCTCTGTCTGTGTCTCTGTCTCTCTCTCTCTCTGTCTCTGTGTCTCTGTCTGTGTCTCTGTCTCTCTCTGTGTCTCTCTGACTGTGTCTCTCTCTCTCTCTGTCTCTCTCTCTGTCTCTCTCTGTCTCTCTCTCTCTGTGTGTCTCTGTCTGTGTCTGTGTCTCTGTCTCTGTGTCTCTGTCTCTGTCTGTCTCTCTCTCTCTGTGTCTCTGTCTGTGTCTCTGTCTCTCTCTCTCTGTGTCTGTGTCTCTGTCTCTGTCTGTGTCTCTGTCTCTCTCTCTCTCTGTGTCTGTGTCTCTGTCTCTGTCTCTCTCTGTGTCTCTCTTTCTGTGTCTGTGTCTCTCTCTCTCTCTGTGTCTCTGTCTCTGTCTCTCTCTCTGTCTCTCTCTCTGTCTCTGTCTCTGTCTCTGTCTCTGTGTCTCTCTCTGTCTGTGTCTGTGTCTCTCTCTCTCTGTGTCTGTCTCTGTCTTTCTCTCTCTGTGTCTGTGTCTGTGTCTCTGTCTCTGTGTCTGTCTGTGTCTCTGTCTCTCTCTCTCTCTGTGTCTCTGTCTGTGTCTCTGTCTCTGTCTTTGTGTCTGTGTCTCTGTCTCTCTATCTCTCTCTGTCTCTGTGTCTCTCTCTCTGTGTCTCTGTCCCTCTCTCTGTGTCTCTGTGTCTGTCTGTGTCTGTGTCTCTGTGTCTCTGTCTCTGTCTGTGTCTGTGTCTGTGTCTCTGTGTCTGTCTGTGTCTCTGTCTCTCTCTCTGTGTCTGTGTCTCTGTCTCTGTCTGTGTCTCTCTCTCTCTGTGTCTCTGTCTCTCTCTCTCTGTGTCTCTGTCTCTCTCTCTGTCTGTGTCTCTGTCTCTGTGTCTCTCTCTGTCTGCCTCTGTGTCTGTGTCTCTGTCTCTGTCTGTGTCTGTGTCTCTCTCTCTCTTTGTCTCTGTCTCTGTCTGTGTCTCTGTGTCTCTGTCTGTGTCTCTCTCTCTGTCTGTGTCTCTGTCTCTGTGTCTGTCTGTCTGTGTCTCTGTCTCTCTGTCTCTGTCTCTGTCTCTCTCTGTCTCTCTGTCTCTGTCTCTGAATCTCTCTCTGTTTCTGTCTCTGTCTCTCTTTCTGTCTCTGTCTCTGTCTGTCTGTGTCTCTGTCTCTCTGTCTCTGTCTCTCTCTGTCTCTGTCTCTCTCTGTGTCTCTGTGTCTGTCTGTGTCTCTGTCTCTCTCTCTCTGTGTCTCTGTCTCTGTCTGTGTCTCTGTCTCTGTGTCTCTCTCTCTCTGTGTCTCTGTGTCTGTCTGTGTCTCTGTCTCTCTCTCTGTGTCTCTGTGTCTCTCTCTCTCTGTGTCTGTCTGTGTGTCTCTCTCTCTCTGTGTCTCTGTCTGTGTCTCTGTGTCTCTGTCTCTGTCTCTGTCTGTGTCTGTCTCTCTCTCTCTGTGTCTCTGTCTCTGTCTGTGTCTCTGTCTCTCGCTCTCTGTGTCTGTGTCTCTGTCTCTGTCTGTGTCTCTGTCTCTCTCTCTCTGTGTCTCTGTGTCTGTCTGTGTCTCTGTCTCTCTCTCTGTGTCTCTGTGTCTCTCTCTCTCTGTGTCTGTCTGTGTGTCTCTCTCTCTCTGTGTCTCTGTCTGTGTCTGTGTCTCTGTCTCTGTGTCTCTGTCTCTGTCTCTGTCTGTGTCTGTCTCTCTCTCTCTGTGTCTCTGTCTCTGTCTGTGTCTCTGTCTCTCTCTCTCTGTGTCTGTGTCTCTGTCTCTGTCTGTGTCTCTGTCTCTCTCTCTCTGTGTCTGTGTCTCTGTCTCTCTCTGTGTCTCTCTTTCTGTGTCTGTGTCTCTCTCTCTCTCTGTGTCTCTGTCTCTCTCTCTGTCTCTCTCTCTGTCTCTCTCTGTCTCTGTCTCTGTGTCTCTCTCTGTCTGTGTCTGTGTCTCTCTCTCTCTGTGTCTGTCTCTGTCTTTCTCTCTCTGTGTCTGTGTCTGTGTCTCTGTCTCTGTGTCTGTCTGTGTCTCTGTCTCTGTCTGTGTCTCTCTCTCTCTCTGTGTCTCTGTCTGTGTCTCTGTCTGTGTCTCTGTCTCTGTCTTTGTGTCTCTGTCTCTGTGTCTGTGTCTCTCTCTCTGTCTCTCTCTCTGTCTGTGTCTCTGTCTCTGTGTCTCTCTCTTTCTGTGTCTCTGTCTCTGTGTCTCTCTGTCTCTGTCTCTGTCTGTCTGTGTCTCTGTCTCTGTGTCTCTCTCTCTCTGTCTCTGTCTCTGTGTCTCTCTCTCTGTCTCTCTGTCTCTCTCTCTGTGTCTCTCTGTCTCTGTCTGTGTCTCTCTCTCTCTGTGTCTCTGTCTCTGTGTCTGTCTGTGTCTCTGTCTCTCTCTCTGTGTCTGTCTCTCTCTGTCTGTGTCTGTGTCTCTGTCTCTGTCTGTGTCTGTGTCTGTGTCTCTGTCTCTCTCTCTGTGTCTCTCTGTCTGTGTCTGTGTCTCTCTCTCTCTCTGTCTCTCTCTCTCTGTGTCTCTCTGTCTCTCTCTCTCTCTCTCTCTGTGTCTCTCTGTCTGTGTCTGTGTGTGTCTCTCTCTCTCTGTCTCTGTCTGTGTCTCTGTCTGTGTCTCTGTCTGTGTCTCTGTCTCTCTCTGTCTCTGTGTCTCTGTCTGTGTCTGTGTCTCTGTCTCTGTCTGTGTCTCTGTCTCTCTCTCTGTCTCTGTCTGTCTCTCTCTGTGTCTCTGTCTCTGTCTGTGCCTCTGTCTCTCTCTCTGTCTCTGTCTCTGTGTCTCTCTCTGTCTGTGTCTCTGTCTCTCTCTCTGTGTCTCTGTCTCTGTCTCTGTGTCTCTCTATCTGTGTCTCTCTCTGCCTGTCTCTGTCTCTCTCTCTCTGTCTATCTCTGTCTCTGTCTCTCTGTCTCTCTCTGTGTCTCTGTCTCTCTCTCTGTGTCTCTGTGTCTGTCTGTGTCTCTCTCTCTCTGTGTCTCTGTCTGTGTCTGTGTCTCTGTCTGTGTCTCTGTCTCTGTGTCTCTCTCTGTCTCTGTGTCTCTCTCTCTGTGTCTCTGTCTCTCTCTCTGTGTCTCTGTGTCTGTCTGTGTCTGTGTCTCTGTGTCTCTGTCTCTGTCTGTGTCTGTGTCTCTGTCTCTCTCTGTGTCTCTGTGTCTGTCTGTGTCTCTGTCTCTCTCTCTCTGTGTCTGTGTCTCTGTCTCTGTCTCTCTCTGTGTCTCTCTTTCTGTGTCTGTGTCTCTCTCTGTCTCTGTCTCTGTCTCTCTCTCGCTCTGTCTCTCTGTCTCTGTCTGTGTCTCTGTCTCTGTCTCTGTCTCTCTCTCTCTCTGTGTCTCTGTCTCTGTCTGTGTCTGTGTCTCTCTCTCTCTGTCTCTGTCTCTGTCTTTCTCTCTCTGTGTCTGTGTCTCTGTCTCTGTGTCTGTCTGTGTCTCTGTCTCTGTCTGTGTCTCTGTCTCTGTCTCTGTCTCTCTCTCTGTCTCTGTCTCTGTCTGTGTCTCTGTCTCTGTCTGTGTCTCTGTCTCTGTCTTTGTGTCTGTGTCTCTGTCTCTGTGTCTCTGTCTCTGTGTCTCTGTCTCTGTCTCTGTGTCTGTGTCTCTGTCTCTCTCTCTGTCTCTCTCTCTCTGTGTCTCTCTGTGTCTCTCTGTCTCTCTCTCTCTCTGTTTCTCTCTCTGTGTCTCTCTGTCTGTGTCTGTGTGTCTCTCTCTCTCTGTCTCTGTGTCTCTGTCTCTCTCTGTGTCTCTGTGTCTGTCTGTGTCTCTGTCTCTCTCTCTCTGTGTCTGTGTCTCTGTCTCTGTCTCTCTATGTGTCTCTCTTTCTGTCTGTGTCTCTCTCTGTCTCTGTCTCTCTCTCTCGCTCTGTCTCTCTGTCTCTGTCTGTGTCTGTGTCTCTCTCTCTCTGTGTCTCTGTCTTTGTCTGTGTCTGTGTCTCTCTCTCTCTGTGTCTGTCTCTGTCTTTCTCTCTCTGTGTCTGTGTCTGTGTCTGTGTCTCTGTCTCTGTGTCTGTCTGTGTCTCTGTCTCTGTCTGTGTCTCTGTCTCTCTCTCTCTCTCTGTGTCTCTGTCTGTGTCTCTGTCTCTGTCTTTGTGTCTGTGTCTCTGTCTCTGTGTCTCTGTCTCTGTGTCTGTGTCTCTGTGTCTGTCTCTGTCTTTCTCTCTCTGTGTCTGTGTCTGTGTCTCTGTCTCTGTGTCTGTCTGTGTCTCTATCTCTGTCTCTGTCTGTGTCTCTGTCTCTCTCTCTCTCTGTGTCTCTGTCTCTGTCTCTGTCTTTGTGTCTGTGTCTCTGTCTCTGTGTCTCTGTCTCTGTGTCTGTGTCTCTGTGTCTCTCTCTCTGTCGGTGTCTCTGTCTCTGTGTCTCTCTCTGTCTGTGTCTCTGTCTCTGTGTCTCTCTCTCTCTGTCTCTGTCTCTGTGTGTCTCTCTCTGTCTCTCTCTGTCTCTCTCTCTGTGTCTCTCTGTCTCTGTCTGTGTTTCTCTCTCTCTGTGTCTCTGTCTCTGTGTCTGTCTGTCTCTGTCTCTCTCTCTGTGTCTGTCTCTCTCTGTCTGTGTCTGTGTCTGTGTCTCTGTCTGTGTCTCTGTCTCTCTCTCTGTGTCTCTCTGTCTGTGTCTGTGTCTCTCTCTCTCTCTGTGTCTCTCTGTCTCTCTCTCTCTCTCTCTCTGTCTCTCTCTCTGTGTCTCTCTGTCTGTGTCTGTGTGTCTCTGTCTCTGTCTGTGTCTCTGTCTCTCTCTCTCTCTGTCTCTGTGTCTCTGTCTGTGTCTCTGTCTCTCTCTGTGTCTCTCTGACTGTGTCTCTCTCTCTCTCTGTCTCTCTCTCTGTCTCTCTCTGTCTCTCTCTCTCTGTGTGTCTCTGTCTGTGTCTGTGTCTCTGTCTCTGTGTCTCTGTCTCTGTCTGTCTCTCTCTCTCTGTGTCTCTGTCTGTGTCTCTGTCTCTCTCTCTCTGTGTCTGTGTCTCTGTCTCTGTCTGTGTCTCTGTCTCTCTCTCTCTCTGTGTCTGTGTCTCTGTCTCTGTCTCTCTCTGTGTCTCTCTT
Source organism: Pholis gunnellus (assembly GCF_910591455.1). Taxonomy (NCBI): domain Eukaryota; kingdom Metazoa; phylum Chordata; class Actinopteri; order Perciformes; family Pholidae; genus Pholis; species Pholis gunnellus. Next base: position 23,397,583 of record NC_136540.1, read on the forward strand.
TCTGTGTCTGTGTCTCTCTCTCTCTCTGTGTCTCTGTCTCTGTCTCTCTCTCTGTCTCTCTCTCTGTCTCTGTCTCTGTCTCTGTCTCTGTGTCTCTCTCTGTCTGTGTCTGTGTCTCTCTCTCTCTGTGTCTGTCTCTGTCTTTCTCTCTCTGTGTCTGTGTCTGTGTCTCTGTCTCTGTGTCTGTCTGTGTCTCTGTCTCTCTCTCTCTCTGTGTCTCTGTCTGTGTCTCTGTCTCTGTCTTTGTGTCTGTGTCTCTGTCTCTCTATCTCTCTCTGTCTCTGTGTCTCTCTCTCTGTGTCTCTGTCCCTCTCTCTGTGTCTCTGTGTCTGTCTGTGTCTGTGTCTCTGTGTCTCTGTCTCTGTCTGTGTCTGTGTCTGTGTCTCTGTGTCTGTCTGTGTCTCTGTCTCTCTCTCTGTGTCTGTGTCTCTGTCTCTGTCTGTGTCTCTCTCTCTCTGTGTCTCTGTCTCTCTCTCTCTGTGTCTCTGTCTCTCTCTCTGTCTGTGTCTCTGTCTCTGTGTCTCTCTCTGTCTGCCTCTGTGTCTGTGTCTCTGTCTCTGTCTGTGTCTGTGTCTCTCTCTCTCTTTGTCTCTGTCTCTGTCTGTGTCTCTGTGTCTCTGTCTGTGTCTCTCTCTCTGTCTGTGTCTCTGTCTCTGTGTCTGTCTGTCTGTGTCTCTGTCTCTCTGTCTCTGTCTCTGTCTCTCTCTGTCTCTCTGTCTCTGTCTCTGAATCTCTCTCTGTTTCTGTCTCTGTCTCTCTTTCTGTCTCTGTCTCTGTCTGTCTGTGTCTCTGTCTCTCTGTCTCTGTCTCTCTCTGTCTCTGTCTCTCTCTGTGTCTCTGTGTCTGTCTGTGTCTCTGTCTCTCTCTCTCTGTGTCTCTGTCTCTGTCTGTGTCTCTGTCTCTGTGTCTCTCTCTCTCTGTGTCTCTGTGTCTGTCTGTGTCTCTGTCTCTCTCTCTGTGTCTCTGTGTCTCTCTCTCTCTGTGTCTGTCTGTGTGTCTCTCTCTCTCTGTGTCTCTGTCTGTGTCTCTGTGTCTCTGTCTCTGTCTCTGTCTGTGTCTGTCTCTCTCTCTCTGTGTCTCTGTCTCTGTCTGTGTCTCTGTCTCTCGCTCTCTGTGTCTGTGTCTCTGTCTCTGTATGTGTCTCTGTCTCTCTCTCTCTGTGTCTCTGTGTCTGTCTGTGTCTCTGTCTCTCTCTCTGTGTCTCTGTGTCTCTCTCTCTCTGTGTCTGTCTGTGTGTCTCTCTCTCTCTGTGTCTCTGTCTGTGTCTGTGTCTCTGTCTCTGTGTCTCTGTCTCTGTCTCTGTCTGTGTCTGTCTCTCTCTCTCTGTGTCTCTGTCTCTGTCTGTGTCTCTGTCTCTCTCTCTCTGTGTCTGTGTCTCTGTCTCTGTCTGTGTCTCTGTCTCTCTCTCTCTGTGTCTGTGTCTCTGTCTCTCTCTGTGTCTCTCTTTCTGTGTCTGTGTCTCTCTCTCTCTCTGTGTCTCTGTCTCTCTCTCTGTCTCTCTCTCTGTCTCTCTCTG